>NC_043716.1:14602918-14809307 GCF_006229205.1 Suricata suricatta | reverse complement strand
TGCCCTACAAGGAGAAGCACAGGAAGGTGAGCGGCGCGGGCCTCGTCGGCGCCCCTGGCCTGGGTGCGCAGCCCGCGCGTTCGGGGGAGCAGGGTGCTCGCCGGCCCCTCCCGCGCACCACGCGGCCCCTCGGCCCCGCTCCTGTATCTTTGCACACGCTTCCCGTCGTGTCCCTCAGTGTCGCCTTCCTCTGTCTCTGCCCGCCCCCGTCCGAGGACCCCGCCAGGTTGGGGCTCCCGCGGCAACTCTTCGGTGGGGGTGCCAGGCCGCGCCCCTGGGGGAAGTTTGACACCCTCCGGCCCCCGGCCCCGGCTTGCGTCCGGAAGAGCCGAGTCAGATACCCACACGTCGGGAGCCTCGCCTAGGGGGTGGCTGCGCCAGGGGTCCCGACCCCGTGACCCCCACTCCTCGCCGTGGGCGCGGGGAGGGGCTGCTTCCTTCTCCCAGCCTCCAGACTCCCGGCTACTACCTGTAGTGGTGGGGGGTGTAGGGGGTGGCGCTCGCCCCATACCCATAATGCCCAAACCAGGAAGTTTCCGCTCTCCGAGAGAAATCTGCTTTTCAGGGGATCCCTCCCCCCAGTGACCTGGGACTCCATAGCCGAGGCCAGGCCGCCCAGCGTCCCGGAGAGGCAGCCGCTGACCGTGGCTTTGGGTGAGAAGGGCGCTCAGTCCTCTCGCCTCCTCCCTCCCTCCGCCCCCGCGGGCTCGACTAGTGGCCACCGGGGAGCTTTTCATTGTCTGCCGGTCCAGGAGTCCTCCCCAGATGCCTCCCTGGCTCTGGAACAGACCCGTCTTTGCAGCTCTTAGTTGCTTGGTCGGTGGGCACTGTTATCTTGGCACACTTCGAATTAAATGCTGAACTGATAAGGTTAACTGGAAAAACGAGGCTTTGGGGAAATTTATACTTCGCTGTCAACTACTCATTCCTACCATTTTGCTGCTGAAATTAGTTTGGGTTTTTGAGTGCATCTGTTGGATGAAGCTGTCTGTTTTAATAAAAATGAATTCAGGAAATCTTGTCATAAATCGTAGCAGGAAAAGTTTTGGAGCGCTCTTGCTTAATTTGTATGCCTGGTGCAACGTGTGAATCCGGCACCTTCCCTTTCTGAGGAGAATCGTAGTTTTTGGAGCGGACAATGAGAAGGGGTGTTCTGGGGGCGTGGGGGTGCCTGTGGGGAGGATGGTAAGGGCATGCCATGTGTTTCTTTTATGTATACGGCGCCTTGTTAGAAGCATGATTTAGATTTAGTAAGACCAGAAGGCTTATACTGTGACCCCAGATGTCCCGAGTAAATCATCTCCAAGCAGTGTAAGGTACAGATTTAGGATTTAAAGTATGTAATACAGTTTCACAAATAACAGTTTGTAAATTTCACATTGGAAAACCATGAGCTCACTAACCACACAGAGGCACAGCTTGGCATTTTAACTACTTTTTAGATGATCTTCCTCATATTTGGTTGATAAACTTGATGGTGCATAAATATAGAATGGCCAGGCCTTTCTTGCTTTAAAAATATGGGAATTCTTTGTTTTCCTTGGTGGTGGTTTTTATGATCCTTTTGGAGAGGAATAATATTCAGAAGGTGATTTACCAAAAAAATTTTTTATTGTTGTGGCAAGTTTCTGTTGTATATGAGTATGTGTAAAGTAATGTCCTTATTGGGCAATACACATGATTTCTAGCCTTTGCGAACATGATGGGAAATTGTCACAGACCTAAGTCCTATTGTATTTTTTCACAGAGGAGGAAGTGAATTTGCAGGATGGCAAAAACATGGAGCAGATCGCGACATTTTCCAAATACTTAAAGCTTTTGCGTGAAAAAGGAGACTGTTTCATATGATATATGCCCTGCCTCTCTCTGCCCCGGACTAGTCCCCTGCGCGCGCCACACACACACACACACACACACACACACACGCCCTCGTCTGGACCTGCCACACACACACACACACACACACACACACACACACACGCCCTCATCTGGACCTGCCGATTCCACCAGGGTAAGAGTCTGGATGACCCAGGGCAGACTCATTTGGAAATACAGGAAGCTGACCATGGTGCATGGCATCTTAAGCATTTATTTTTTGCTCCGGAGTTTTTCTGTCTCGCATCCTCTGGGTTCACTCTGTTGTGTAAAACAAGTCCAGTTTTCAAAGAGGTGGTTTCTACTCCCGGATATTCATGAATAGGCAGCTCAAGGTCTGTCTGATCCCAGACACTGTCCGTAGTGATATGCCAGGTAAAAAGACTCCCGCTGTGTTTCTTATGGAAAACATACTTTCAGAAATGACAAAAGCTATGTACTCCCTCTGAAAGGAATTATTTTCTCCCTTGAAACCAAAGAAAGTAAACAGTTCCCTTTTTTTTTGTAGCCTTGAGTTTTTGTCTCTCGGTTTGAAATTGAGATGCTTAGAAGTCTGGGAGCTTGTGATGGTGGTTTCATGATAAAAATGGAAAAAGCCCAGGGCATCCCCAGTTCAGGGTGCTGAGCCGGTGAACTCTTACCTTCTTGCCAATGGCCCCTGTCGATGTTGTTTCGCCAACTATAAAAATAGTTTAAAAGAATAAAATTTTGTTTTACACTGAAGGGCAAGCCAGAGTTCCAGATTACTAATTTTCTTAAAGTTCTTGTTAACATTTGTTCCCTCAAACCATTCATATACTTCTTCCCATCGGGATAACAAAGGACATGGTTCTAATTAGTTATTGGCTGGCATTTCTCTAAAGAAAATTGAAAGATTCTGGTGGGGGAAGAAAATGCCATGTGGTATTTTTTTTCCCTTCTTTTATTAATTTCCCCTTTATGTAGTAAGAAAGTCTGGGGATGACCATATATGTTAGGCTTGCTTTTGCCTGGCTCTGCTCACCTTGACTGGAGCTGTGAGAAAAATAGCAAATAAAAGGACTTCAGCATCTTAAAAAAAAAAAAAGCTTTATAGAAGGTTGTCCTGTTTCTGCTTGGTTTTGTGGTAGGTCCACAAGTAACTGCAGCTTCATTTTTTGGCTTCCAAGCACGCACACATGAATAGCTGTATAGAAATTGTAATTAAATGATAATAGAACTTGGAGTGCCTTTATGAGAGCAGTTTTGTCAGGAAACATATAATCTTGAAGTCAAGGCAGTTAGACTTGTTTTAATAAGTAGGTTTGCTCTTTTGTTGAGAGACGTTTTTCAGATTTCTGGAGAGAGAGAATGAAACGAATAGTTGGATAGCGGTGATGATTCGGACTTTGGGGATTTGACCTACTTTGTCAGGTGGGGACAAGTTACGGAGGTGGTGGAACAGGGGAGTCGGTCCCTGGGACCTGCTTCAGCATCGCAGAGGGCAGCACGGGTTTTGGTTTTAGAGCCACCGGGCTTCCTTTTGCCTGGGCTGGATTCGTGACAGGCAGCGTGGGTGCACGGACATCAAATGGTGCAGGACCACTGACTGGTCTTAGACAGGTTTGCTGGGGTCTGGCTTGGCCCTAGACCCTCCTGCCAGACAGAAAGGAAAAGAGAAAGCTGGGGAGGAAGAGCGGCAGTCTGGAGGCTCTGGTCCAGTCTCCCTGCTCTTTGGTGTGCCTGCTCCAGTCAGGGGAGGGGGAATCTTCCTGCTTCTCTGTCTGGGTTGCATGCTCTGGGTGGTTCTTTTGGTTCAGACTAAAACGGAGGCTTGGCCTAGAATTCACCACCTTTGGAATGTGGCAAGGTTTAGTACCAACCCAAGCAGTCTTTATTTTTGAGAGAGAGAGTGCAAGCGGGAGAAGGGCAGAGAGAGAGAGGGACACAGGATCTGAAGCAGGCTCTAGTCTCTGAGCTGTCAGCACAGAGCCCGACGCGGGGCCTGAACTCACGAACCCGTGAGCCAAGGTCGGCCACTTCACTGACTGAGCCCTCTAGGCGCCCCCCAACCCAAGCATTCTTGTAGCTCCATCTCTCCCAGGTCATCCTCCCTCAAATACCAATACCCTGGCCACTAAGAGAATGGCTTCTAGCCACTTTCAAGGTGCTAAAAGACCATAAAAAAGCGCACAGCTTTGAAAGTTGGTGTTTTTTGCCTTCTGCAAAAGGAGCGTGGACCAGCCAGGACAGGGTCCCTCTGTTCACCTTGTTTCCAGGACTTGCATCTGTCTAATAAAAGACAACAGTCCAATTAAAGTAAAACAAGCAATTTTCCTCAAGAGGCCTTTTCCTTGTTCCATTATTTGTAATGTAATTTTTAATCTTTCATTTTTCTTCTCTGCATAATGAAGACGTCTAGTGTAGTAGGCAAAAATAGGGACTAATGTCCACCTGCCTGAGCTCAGATCCTGGCTCTGTCATTTGATAGCCATGTGACCTCGTGCAAGTTACCCTACGAGTCTGTGCCACAGGTTCCTTATCTGTAAAATTAGATGATACTAGCATCTGCCTGGCATATATTATGTGCTCAGTAAGTGCTAGACATTGTTAATAAATTCTCCTGAAATCTAGTAATTCCTTTCATCTCCTGAGACTTTGGAATATATCACATTACAGAATTGCAGTTACAAGGTATATTTTTTTACTTTTTCAAACAAATGACTTCTAAGTGTACAGGTGGATATGGTGAAGGAGTTGAAAGAAGTGCCCTAGAAGAGATTATAATTGAGGAGAAAGACTTGGAAGAATGAAGCAATGAAAGGAAACGAATATTTAAAAAATACTGTTTTGGGGGGTCCTGGGTGGCTCAGTTGGTTAAGCGTCCAACTCTTGATTTTGGCTCAGGTCATGATCTCACAGTTATGGGATTGAGCCCTGTGTCTGGCTCTATGCTGATAGTGTGGAATATGCTTGGGATTTTCTCTCTCTTTCTCTCTCTCCCCCTCCCTTGTGCACGCTGTCTCTCTCTCAAAATAAATAAACCTAAAAAAAAACCCCTGTTCCTTAAAGAGCTGATAGTACTGAGATTTACTGAGCCCCATACTCACACTTGCCAGTGAAACTTGAGACATCAGATCAGTGCAGCCCAGACATGATAAAGGGGAACAACTTTAAGATGATGAGGTACCCTTCTTGAGAGAGATTAACTACGCACTTGGTGATGGTTCTGCGGTTTGCCAGAGCTATTAGGCAGTCTGTCGCTGGTCCTGCCCTCTTAAATCCGGAAAGCGTGAAGGTTGTAAAATTGCTGCTCACTCAGCTTGGGAAAGGGATGGTGCCCGCTCTCTGGAGCAGTGCAGACCTCGCCCTCACACGGCCACCTCCCTTCCTGGCTCTGGAATGCTGTAGGATACGTTTGCTCAGACTTGTAGCCACTGCAGGTTACAACTGAGGCCTCCGGTGAGGGATTCAGGCCTGACTGGCTAGCTGTCCACACCTCTTGCTGATGGATACAGGCTGGGATATGCACCAGAGCACAGAGGAAAGCTGTGGGTTTTGAGGTTAGGGTCACTGATTTCATTTACCCTCTTTTTATCACTCTTCCTTTGGTTTGAGGCCTTGTTTTCGTATCTGCACAAATTTGAAAAAGAAGGCTTTGTGTGATACACAGTTGGGGTGTGGGGGCCGAATAAGTCCCTCGGTGTATGGGGGGGGGTCTTTTATTTATTTATTTTTTTGATAGTGCTTGGGGCTCCAGGGCTCCAGCTAGCTCCAGTCTGAATAGACCAGGGTCCTCAAGGCATGATTTCCTTCCAGCGGGGAGAGCATAGGCTTGGCATGGGATGCTTTCTTCTCTTAACATTGTCAGTTCCCAGCGGTGCTCAGTGTTAACCACCAGGGTCCTTAGATTTCTGTATTTCACTAATTTACCATTCTCCTTATTTAAAGGCGCTCAAGAAATGGCTATGAATATGGAATCTTTTTGCTGATCCTGATTCTCATGACGGTCTTGCATACTGTTGCTTTATATCTGGCCGTTATTTTAAAAAGAAGTAAGAGTTGGGGTGGCTAGGTGGTTCATTTGGTTAAGCGTTCGACTATAGCTCAGGTCATGACCTCATGGTTGGTGGGTTCAAGCCCCGTGTTGGGCTCTGTGCTGACAGTTTAGAGCCTGGAGCCTGTGTCTCCCTTTCTCCCTACCCCTCCCACTCGCACTCTCTCTCTCTCAAAAATAAACAAACATTAAAAAATAAAATAAAGCTGATATTGTGGAGCCTGCTTGGGATTCTCTCCCCTTTCTCTCTGCCTCTACCCTACTTGCTCTCCCTCTCTAATATATATAAAGAATTTAAAAAGAGAAGTAAGAGTTCTGAAGTCTCAGGAGTCCTCCTTGCTTCTCTGGCACCCCTCACATCCACAGAGTCTTGTTGATTCGATTTCCCTTATACATCTCAACTCTGACCTCTTCTTGCCATCCTCACCATCACTGCTTGAGTTCAGGTTTCCTTGGGACCACTGTGTACCAGCAGCTTCTCCTGGGGCTCCTTGCTTCCTATCTTGATGCCTGGAATGATTCACAGCCCATCTTCTCAAACAGCCTGTAAGCAATGGTCCATTTTATTTTCTTTTATTAATTTCCAATCAGTCACACACCAATGCAGGTGGCCTTCCTAAGCTTGACTACTGTCGAGGTTGAACCTCATGCAACTCCCACTAAGTTGTCCTCACACAGGCTGGTCTCTTTCCTGTTCCACAAGAGGAGTGTATTGATCACAGGCTTGGTTGTTGCTGCAGTGTTGAGCAGCTGAGTACCCCTTCTCAATTTCTGTACTTATCCTGTTTGGGGCCAGTAACAAACAACTTATGGGCAAGCCCTGGGTTGCAGTGCTGCTCTAGACTGTTTCCAGAACGGACAAGTCCAAAATCACAACTTTGATCATGTCATTCTCCTACCTAAGAATTCTGTAGTAGTTCTTCCTAGCTTTTGGGGTCAAGTCCAAATTCTAGAGCATGGGCCCCAACTGTTCTCCTGTCTCCTCTCTCACCTGCACAGTGTTCTCTTTCCTGCCAGCTGGCTGAGTTTGGAACTTCTAATCTTCAGTCCTGGTTCCCGTTTCCCTAAGAAGCTTTCCTGACTCTTTGCCCTCGAGGTGGGCGGATTCTGTGGGCTTCTGTAGATCTTGTGCACAGATGCCCTAGCACTTAGGCTGGTTTGTTTCATTAGATTGTAAGCTCCTTGAGGATAGAAACCAACCAAAGGGAAGAAGATGATCGGTTCCTTAGGTGCTGAGACTTGGCTTATGTGATAATGGAAAAGCAGGCGAGGAACCTGAACACGTGGTAGCTTCCACAGCGTGTAAGTCGAAATGTGCACTTTCACTATTATGTAGCTTGATTTTAACTTTTAATATTAGAGTTGGGCCTTAATTGAATTGTTTAATTGTATATATCCACAGCATGTGGGTGTTTTTGTTTTTGTTTCTTTAACGAGTGCTTTAAAAGGCACTTAAACAAGCAAATGGCTGTGTAACTCCATTGCCCTGTAATTCTGTGCTCAAAAATGGGAAAAGACTCCACTCTCCGCTTTTGAAATGTCAAAAATCTTAGGCCATTAAAATAGTCTCCCATCCATAGCCCTACCATTCCATGCTTTTATGTTTCGTAGTTTGTGTTTCTCAGGAATCTTTCTTCCAGGGAACTCAAAATGCATGCCTATTACATCTTCCAGCAACTAGCAATCAGTAGATAGTAAACGTTTTAACTTTTCAAAGTATGTTCGAGTTGGAGAATTGAAGCAAAGAGAACCAATTATTAGATTAGGGTCACAGTGGTGGATGAAAGAGCTCAGCTGAAGTCCCTTAAATTCAACTCGGTCCTTTCTGTTCAGGAAATCAGATCTTACAAAATGTTCACATCAAATATTTTCCGTGGAAGAGGAGGGAGCTGAAAGTTCTCTTTTCAACAAATGGCTTTTGGTGTGGATTCACTCGAGATATGCATAGAAGACCCTGAAATAAGATAGAAGTAGTTTAACTGCCCAAAGCATTTGCTGTTGCCTGGAAGACAGGAGAGCCAGAACTTCTTTTCCCGCTGCCGCCTTTCCCTGGCGGTGGTTTCTAAGGCCCTTTTAATGATAGGGCTTTTTTTTTTTTTTAGATCAGCCAGTGAAGTGCACCCAACTCCCCTTCATCCTATGCAAAGCCTGGGGGCTGCTTCAGTGCTTTTGTTCTGAGACAAAATTGAACTTCAGGTATCCTGCCGAGATCCCAGGACTAAATCAGTCCTCCCTTTTATGAGGTTTTCAGAAACTGCTGTCCTAACTTCCAGTGAAAGTTCAAACATGTGCTTTCTGCTTTATGACAAGTAAGAAGTATCGTAATTGAAAGTTGCCTGAGTCCGTTATTCTCAAACGAAACCCTGTAATGGAAACTTTTGTTCTGTGGCATCCATGATTAAAAGCAAACATAACTTTTCTGCTGCTTGCTGGTCGTAACTCTTGGACCAGATATACAGTGTATTTTTGTATGAATTACACTTAAGAAAATCCTTTTCAAGAAACCATTGATGCTTACAGCTCAGCGTTTCTTTCTGTTACATCTTATCACTCCTCCCACTCCTCATTGTCTTATTCCAATGTAGACACCAATTACAGGTAAATTCAAGTAGTGTTCTACTGCGAAGAGTGCTTTCATCTCAGATCATTGTTGAATACTCATAAAAAGGGTGTGGTGAGTTGCTGTTCTAGGGATAGGGTTTCCCCTCTTTGTTTTCCTCGGGGAATTTTATCCAGATGAATCGGTTTTATGGAGTTTTATTTGTCTTTTTTCGTCAGTATGCTAGGGACAAAAATCTGAATGGAATCAGATGATGTTGCCTTTTTCCCCTTTAAACGTGATCGGGTCAAGACAGTTTTCTTTGGGTCAAGACAGTTTTCTTTTGATCGTGGTGCCTCACAGCACAGCTGCCTCATCTGTTAGTCATTTTTCATGGTTTGATGTGAAATATACAGATTGGGCGAAACAGCCCGCTATAAGGAAAAATCATAGTGTTATCTCCGATCTCTGAATGGCAGTGAACGTAGGTGTGAGGACAGCGTTTTCTTAGCTCTAGGCACCTGCTTGAGTGACTGCAGCTTAGAAAAGCATTTATACCCCCAGATCTTCACAAATTCTGCATTATTAGAAGTGAGCATTTAAAATCTGTCGCAGTGTGGCTAAAAATATGGGCTCTGGGTCTGAGTCTCCTGGGTTTGAATCACACCTCGGCCGATTTCTAGCAGTATGATTTTGGTGCAGGTTACCTAACTTGTGTGTCTCGAGGTCCTGGTCATTAAAATGGAGATAATAGTATCTACTTATAGGGTTGTCATTAAAGGGTTAAATGAGTTACTATTCGAAAAGAGTTTAGAACAGGGCCTAGTGCATGGTAAGTGCCCTTTAAGTATTTACCCCGGGCATTTTGATATTTCAGTCCCTATTGTTATGGCTATTCAGATGACAGGAGAGAAAAATTCTTTAAATTTTGTTTTAGAAACCTAGAATTTTTTTTCTCTAAAGTCTTTTAAACCTAAAGTTTCTCCTTCCACTTGAACTTTCTCAGGGTCTGCCCCCTTGCCACATTCCCAACCCTTTATTATCCATATTTCCCCTTTAATCTATTAAAGGTCGACAGAATATTGACTCTTGGGTTCAAAAGTGTCTGACGCCCTTGTCGTTGAGAATGCTAGCTGTTGGCTACCTCGTAGTCCCAAGTGACTCGGGTGCAGTTCTCCGGATGGGCTGCCCTTCTCCATCTCTCCACTCCGCTTCTCTCTGTGGGGACCCTGACCTCCGGAGGGCCACCCGCAACTCTGGGTTTGCTTTCTGTCCTCTCAGAACCCAGGAGAAGGAGGACGGCTTTAGTCACCCTCCTGTCCCGGGACATGTGTGATATTTTGATTGGCTAAGCCTAAGTCCTGTCCACACCTGTAGAGCCAGAGGGTGGGGTTACAAACCAAGTGGATTGAACATCAGGAAAGGGGAGTGCTTGCCAAGGAAAATGAGTGTGTTACCAGATGGGGGGACATGGATGAACTGGAGATGCCCACTAGCGTCATCTGTGCTTAACCCCGTGGCAGCATGCCCAGCAAGTGGTCTTGCAGCCTCTGCTGGAGCGTTCTCGTGACCACAGGGTACCACCTCCTTAGGCCATTGCAACATCAGCCACTCTCTCCTGAGGGACTGGCCAGCCTTCAGAGACCTGCAGACAATTCCGCTGTCTCTGAAATGAAAGATTCCCTTGTCCCTTTGGCCATTTCTCATACGATAAGAGTTCAAGTTTCACCTCCATCCTGGCTGTTCATATCTGAGCCCTCTCGGATATTGTCTGGGACGTCTCTTAACGAGCACCCCCCACACCGGGACACAGACGCCAGGGGATTCTGCCCGAAGCACGGAGGGTCAGCTTCTAATCTCCTCTGTTCTAGATGTTATCTGAACTTAACATTATCATAGCTTGAGATTGCATTAGCTTTTCTGACAATCACATCACCCTGTGTTGACTCACTGAGCTTTTTTGTCAACCAAAACTCCAATGTCTTGTTCAACAATTTTATACTTGAACAAATGAGAACAGAGTCCCAAATCTTATATCTGTTATCATTACGGATATGTTTACCCTGATTTGATCATTTTCTGCAATGTCAGAATTTTTTCTGCCTGTGTATGTGGTCACCCACAATAAACATAACCCCTTCTGAGCTACGGACTATATGATCCCTTGCAGACCTTCACTAAATCTGGGGACGGAGTCCCTGGTCACACCAGCAAAGCCCCCTCCAGACTAGTAGTGGTCTGTTAGTTGTTGAAACAATTTAAAATCCAGCCAGTTCTAAATTTGCCTAATTACATTACTATTCAGCCCACATCGCTCCATCCAGTTAACCTTTATCAAAGGAGACCTTAACAGATTGTTTGCTATAACCTAGAGATTTCCAGTTCCCCTTTCAAGGAAAGATAGTGTGAAATGATTTCTGTTTAGTGAACCCATGCTTGCTTCTAAACTGATCACTTCTTCTCCTCTAAGTATGTGTTTAGTAACTAATAGGCTGTAGGATCTGTTGTTGAAGGGTTGATGTCAACTTCACTGATCTGTAGTTTGCAGAATCTCCCCCATTTTGCCCATTTGAATGAAAATCAGTACTGCCTTCCATCTGTTGGTTGCTGGTGATGAAATCACTGACAGCTGTGATCTTGTGGGCTGATTTTCTTCCTCTTGGATGTAACTCATACCTTACAGGAAGAGAGTTTTGAGATCAGGTGGGCCTGTGTGGAATGTTTAGTGCATTTGCTTCCTGCATAGAACCCTGTAGGAATAGCTGTGGCCAGAGCCCCCTGTCAGTGTGTAACTGGGAGCACCCCATTGGTTCAGGATGCTTAGATCCTGCACTTTCGAAAGGCTGTGTGGCAGTAGTGGCTGCCTTGTCCCCATCCCCACACCCCCTCCTCCCACTGTCTCATTAGGGCACTAATAGAGCCTGAGGGAATCTTTTCCTTAATGCCATTTCTCCCCATCGGGCTTGGGCAGGATGAGAATCCGGCTGGCTAATTAAGTGTGGCATTTTGTTTCAAAATTAGCAAGAGACAGGAAAACTGGCTACAAAGCAGCCTTAGTGTCCTTGCAGATAGATTTTTCTTAACACTTGACTTTTTAGGATGAATCACTCTGTTGATTTTGAAAATTTTACCTTCTTTTACAAGGGACCTGTTTTCTTACCCGAGGGTATTTGCCTGTGTAAGATTACACGTAAATCTATTCTAGCCTCTGCAGTATGGCCCCTAAGATGTCTGACATTTCAGATGTTAGGCTTGAGGATGAATTGGCATTAAACGCCTTCAGACAATTTCCTAGGGGAAATCACTTTCCTAAATTTGCAGAAGGTCGCGGGTGTCAGCCTTCGGATGCACTGTTTTTACTTTTACAGATGTGCTTAAGAATAAAACACCTCATACCACTGAACGTTGCTCTTTTCTTTGAAGTTTTGGAAAGTATTCATTTGCAGCAGCTGTGGTGCAAAGACTCTAGTTTTAAAGTGCTTTTTGAAGCACTGATTTCCTATGAAGGCTCAGTTAATGACTTTTTCTGAGTCATCTTAGCCAGGTTTTGGGGGGATATGGCCACAGACACAGCAGTTACGAGGCAAGTCCAGATCCCTGGAACCAAACCTGGGGTGCCTTCACAAGAGGCCTTTTGGTTTGTACGCATCCTCAGCACAAATATGGTTCTGTTGCTCGCGTTAAAAACCCATTTATATTCCTTTACTCAGCTTATACTTAAACACTCTTTTTCCACTTGTTAATTTTTTCCCATTTGCAAGATAAAGCCAGGATTTCATTTTTTGAATTAGAAAAATAATCCTCTTTGTAGAGATAATCAGTAATGGTGTCTTATATTATTCTTCCAGTAAAAGAGTAGGTGTATACCATATATATGAATGTATGTGCTTAAATATCTTTTTATTCAAGTAGATTTTTTTTTTTTTAGAGGGAGAGGGTGAGGGAGAGAGAGAGAGAGAGAGCACACGCAAGCAGGGCAGGGGCAGAAGGAGAGGGAAAGGGAGACTGTAAAGCAGGCTCCATGTCCTGAGTGGAGCCTGACCCGGGGCTCGATCTCATGACTGTGAGATCATGACCTGAGCCGAAATCAAGAGTCGGATGTTCAGCTGACTGAGCCACCTACATGCCCCACAAGTAGATTTTTAGCACTTGAAATTAATTTTTGTTTTCTGAAAGTACAGTGTCTTCACATGTCAAATAAACTTTCAACTAAAACAAAAGGCGTGTGGGGATGGGGAAGTCTGGCTCACACAGCTGATAGCTTGCCTGTCCTGTACCAGCCACCACGATCAGGCTCCTGTATGTCCCTTCAGAGGTATTTTGTCCTTATACAAGCATGTCCCTGATACATGAATACTTTTTTTTTTAACCAAGCCTTAAAAAATTTTTTTTTAAATATTTACTTATGTTTGAAGGAGATAGACAGCATGAGCAGGGGAGGGGCAGAGAGAGAGGGAGACACAGAATCCAAATCAGGCTCAAGGCTCTGAGCTGTCAGCACAGAGCCCAGTGAGGGGCTAGAACCCATGAACCACGAGATCATGACCCGAGCCAGATTCGGGACACTCAACCGACTGAGCCACCCAGGTGCCCCGAACCGAGACTTTAAAACAGATCCTCCTCATACTCTTGGCTGTCCCTTACAGGTGCTGCTTTTTTTCTCAGGTGGGTAAAGACTAGAAATGCCATTACATAGCCCTGTGGTAACTTTGTACCATGCCTGCTTTGGTTATGAGCCCAACACAGAGACGAGGAATAGAAACCCTTCCCCACAACCCCCAAACCACTCTCCCTAGAAGAGAAATGGCTTAGCCTGCTGTGGTCGCTGAGTATGGTGGACTAAGGAGACCTTTGAAAGCAGCTTTCCCCGCCCTTGCAGAGGGGCCCCTCTAGAACTGACATAAAGCACTGAGAAGACAGTGTCTGGAATTTCCACCGCTGTGCCCTGCCGTTTGGGTAAATTAAGAGGTTCATTCTCTGAGCTGTCACTCTTCCCTTCCAAGAGTATTTGGATTTATACAGGGACAAAAGACTTCCCCAAGTTAGGCACTAGTATTATGCTGTGTCTTTTGTGGTGACTAGCATTAGGCAAACCTGTATTTAATATAAGTTTTTATTTACTGTGTGTGCTGTACTTTTAGAAAATCCATCACCACCAGAATCCAAGGTTATGAAATAGATAAAGTAAGGGATTATATCTGTTATTTTCATTACAGAAGGATTATTTTATTAGGCCAAATTGTTTTAGGTTGTGAGCTCCTCAGAGATTCAAAATGTGATTTCTTCCGCTTAGGAATACTCCTTGACAACATCTTTGGCATGCATCTGTTGTTTTGAGAAAAATGTACAAATATTATATCAAAAGTCATCTTATTAAATATCACACACCTTCCCCATTTCCTCTGAACATTCCTTATGCATTTCTATATGGGGCAGCTGAGAAAACTTATAACTGATTCAATGGTTGTAGTTCATGGATGCAATTTGCTTATGAAAAATCAAAAGGTTGCTATGGGAATTAAATAGGTTTATTAAATAGATGATAGAACTTATGAAAGGCAAACTATGCAAAGAACCAGTGAACTTTAAATGGGGACTTTGGGGGCGCCTGGGTGGCTCAGTCAGTTAAGCGCCCGACTTCAGCTCATGGTTTGTGGGTTTGAGCCCCGTGTCAGGCTCTGTGCAGACAGCTCACAGCCTGGAGCCTGTTTCAGCTTCTGTGTCTCCCTCTCCATCTGCCCCTCCCCCACTCATGCTCTGTTTCTCTCTGTATCAATAATAAATAAGCATAAAAAATTAAAAAAAAATAAACGGGGACTTGGGATGTCTGGGAGGCTCAGTCGGTTAAGCAGCTCAGATCATGATCTCATGGTCGTGACATTGAGCCCTCTGTCAGCCTTTGCACTGGTGGTGGAGCCTGCTTAAGATTCTCTCTCTCCCTCTCCTTCCGCCCCTCCTCTGCTCATGCTGTCTCTCTAAAAAAGTAAATAAATAAATAAAAGAGGACTTGATTTAAGAATGGAAAGGGAATGAGTATTAGTTTAGAAGCAAGCATATTTTCTGAGCAATTAGTCATAAATGCAGAATAAATGTACATCCTATAGATCAGAACAAAAGTATAATGATTCTTGCCTCACCTTACCTTCATGAAGGTATCCTTGAAAGCTGTGTAATAATAGTTAAGACATTGGAAGCACTCTACATGTTCATCATGGAATGGTTAAGTAAATTACAGTACTCAGAATCATGTCGAACAGCTATTAAAAATGGAGTTAATGACCTTTGCTGGAACATAGAACTATACTTCAGATATTGTATTCAAAACAGCAAGATCCCAAATTACACAGATACCATGATTACAGTACAACCCTGTTTAAACAGACGCATAAGAAGAAAGACTGCAGTAAATGCCCAAATTGCTTATCGTTATGTTGGGGCAGTGATGTCTATGGTGGAGGGTCTCTGATTTACAAATGCTGGGAATGCAGCCACTTGTGTAATGAAAACATATGCGAGGAAAGAGCAGCGCTCTTGCCTGGAAAGAGTGTGTGTGTCACTTGTGAACACTCTGTTTTCGTGTAGGGTCTCTTACCCGCTTTTGATCTGGTTCAGCAGTCAAGTGGCATTTTCAGATGAGGAGGTAACCTTGCTCATAGTCGCCGTCTTAATGAGCAAAGAAGTAACATGGGGGGAAAGAATCAGCTTGCGGCAACCTGCTTCAGGAAAGGTCTGGAAAGAATAACTTGAAAGTGACCTTTTCAAATGAGGGGGAGGGTAGTCCAGTGGATTAATAAAGAAAGATATTCTGGATATAAATAACCACGTGGGAATGAAGGGGAAAGTTGAGAAGGAGAAAGTTCATTTGATCCAGCCGGGAGAGGAGAGTAGGGTAAGAGACAGGGCCTGGTTGGAAACTGATGAGCGTTGGAGGCTTCCCATACTCAGGAGGACATTGTTACCTTTTATAAGGAAAAACAAAAGTTCCTTTGGCAGGTGGTGGGGAGAATACATTTCGGGCATTTCTGATGTGGAGGCAGGATTTCATCATGCCTGAAGACTCTGGGCAGTGGACCTGCCGGGGCCTGCTTGCACATGGGACTAGCGGCCTCTCTCAGGGTTTGGGCTTGGAATGAGAAAGGAAGGTCTGGCTTCCAGACGCGCCAGGTAGTTAAGTAAGAAACAGATGCCTTCATACAAAAGAGGGCCAGACTCAAACCCTAGAACCACGTTGTAGGCCAGGTTGCAGAAATACATTTTCTGTAGGCTTCATTAGATCATCAAGAAGAACCTGGGCTTCTGTTTGTAAAATAAAGGAGAAGAAATCCCTTGGGGAGCTTCTCATTACTGTATAGTGTTGGGGCAGGGAGGTGGGGCATGACTGAAACTAAGAAGCTCTTGACCTGGATTCCTCACCTGCCATGTGTTCATATTACAAAATCAAGCCTTCACTGTTCATTGCTTTGTATGGACACTGCCCAGCTTCGATCAGTCACATGTGTTTTGAGTCTCTCATTTGCCTCAGGCTGGGTCAAGGATGCAGAGAAACTAGTGACAAAGTCCCTGCTGTCAAAGGCATTTTTAATTTTCCTGGGGTGATAAGGCATAATATACATACATACATAAGTTTAGAGTCTCTGTAGGACGATGTTCAGTGAGTTGATTCTAATAGCCGTGGGGTTGCCAACAGAAGCTTCGAGAACAGTCCCATGACTTTGTCAGGTGGCAGCCACAGAGGCTGACCCCCCTCGTGGATGACCTTGGCTCAGACCTCTCTTTCCTATTTTCTAGCTTTGAGATTCAGGGCGAGTTACTTTAACCTTTGTAAGCCTGTTTCCCCATCTGTAAAATGGGAACAATAGTAGTACCTACCTTATAGGGTGGCAGTGGAGGTTCAGGATGAGGAGGAATTTAAAAAACCCTTAGCATACTGGATGGCACGTGGGAGCTGGTCAGGAGGTGGTGGCTGTCATTCCACCAGACTGGAATGTTCCTGAGGACAAGAACTCTGTGCTTATCATTATGTTACTCATCCTTACTGCATTTGGTATAACTTGCTAACGATTATTGGGCACAAATATTTGTTGAAATGATGAATGAATAGGTTGGGACCCAGAATTAGGGTTGGCAGGAGTCAGGTAGAACGAGGAATAGAATTCCAAGCATAAAAGCGAGCCTCAGAGTTAAAGAGAGATCTACATTCTTCTGTATATTTGTGCTTGCATTGTAATGAAGCAAAGGCCCTTCTTGTAGAACACTGGGCAATGGCATCTTTGAATGTTAAACTGGGAAGGATGGTGGGGATTATGCAGCAACTCCCTTCCTTACAGTTGAGGAAGCTGAGGCCCGGAGAGGAGGCAGCCACATTGCTGGCCAGCCTCTCAGCCCCAGGTTTCCTATTGCCAGGTCGGTGACATTCTTTGATACTCTTCCTGGTAGAGCTCTTTAAATTTTTTAAAAGTTTATTTAGTTTTGAGAGAGAGAGAGAGAGACAGAGAGAGAGAGAGAGAGCGCACGCAGGCGCAGGGGAGGGGCAAAGAGAGAGGGAGTCACAGGATCTGATGCAGGCTCCAAGCTCCGAGCTGTCAGCACAGAGCTGGATTCGGGGCTCAAACCCACAAGGCGTGAGATCATGACCTGAGCCAAAGTTGAGCGCTTAACCAACTGAACCACCTAGGCGCCCCTCTCTTCCTGGTAGTGCTTTTAAAAATGGCCTACCGGTGTCCGGGTGACTTGGCCAAAGTTTGCTCACAGCACAGAAAGATAAGCATCCTGAAAAGAGGGAAATGCCACAGTCCTGTTTTTCCTGAGTGATTTTGTGTATCTTGGCCTGGAGACACCAGGACTGCGATTTTCCTGGTCGCAGGAGCCTGTTCCAGAGCAGAGCTACTTTCCTGGGGAAGGGCTGGGGTCAGGGCCCCGGGGTGCCGGTTAGGGTCAGACCTCCTGGGTGGAGAGCCTCAAGTGGCTGTAACTCATGCTGAAAAAACAAACACGTTACTTCACTGAACAACAGCACTGAGCACCTAAGAAGGGGATTACCAGGGCTGAAATATGTGAGACGGAAAGAAAGGAATTTAAAAGGAGCCAGGTGTTTCAATTTGTGAGTCCAGGCTGATGAGGCTCCTAAGTGTGGAAGAGAAATTCCATTCAGATGACTTGGTGGCCGTAGTATTTTTTCCTGTTGGGCCAACGGGGAAGGGAGAGGAGGTGTGTTATCTCGGGGCCATCCGGGCAGTTAGCGCCCTTCCTGTGCTGAGGGATAGCTGGGACCTGAACCCTGGGTACCTCACCAGAGGGCCTGGGGTCGCGGGAATTTGCCGCCAGCTTCCAGGAGGTCATTCCTTCTAACCTGAGCGGGAAGATGGAAGCCAGAGTAGGGCAGCCTCCCTGGATGCATACTGGTCTTCGGCCTCTGGTTTGGAAAGGGGGCTGCTGGACTGGACCAGCTATTTCACTAGAGGGAGAATTTAGATGTGCTGAAACTTAGGAGTGGGAATCAGTACTCAAGCCAGTTCTTATTATGAATTATCTGGGTGGCTCAGTCGGTTAATCAAGTACAACTTGTGATTTCAGCTCAGGTCATGATCTCACAGTTTGTGAGTTTGAGCCCCACATCGGTCTCTGTGCTGACAGTGTGGAGCCTGCTTGAGGTTCTCTCTCACTCTGCCCCTCCCACATGTTCTCTCTCAAATTAATCAACTTAAAGAAAGGTCTCATGTTGGTGTGCTTTAAAATACTTTCAGAGGGGGGCCTGGGTACCTCAGTCAGTTGGGCATCCGACTTCGGCTCACGTCATGATCTCGCGGTTCATGGGTTTGAGCCGCGCGTCGGGCTCTGTGCTGACAGCTCAGAGCCTGGAGCCTGCTTTGGATTCTGTGTCTCCCCCTTTCTCTGCTCCTCCCTGTTCACACTCTGTCTCTCTCTCTCTCTCTCTCAAAATAAACATTAAAAAATTAAAACAATAAAGTAAAATACTTTCAGAAATCCAACACAGTCTTACTGAAGCTGGACTTGGGTTTGCTATCTGGAAAGGATTTGTGGCATGGAGTCATGCACAAATGGTGACCATGCACAGAACTTGTTTCTTCCATATTTCTGCTTCAAGGTGCCTTATTCAGCACATATGGTCAGTTCAGGAATACTGAACTTAACGGCCACAGCAGTGTAACCCATGTCTCAACGAAGCTTACGTCTCACACACATTTTCTCATTAAGGCCCAGCACAGCCTTCCCGCGCTCAGAACACCAGACAGGACTTCAACATTATGCTTGGGGGCCATTTTGAGCAGTGAAATCACCAACAAGAGGCACAGAAATGCGAAAAATGTGGCACTAAACAGACCATGAGAAGGACCCTTTTTTGTAGTACCAGCTCAAACCAGAAGGCAGAGTGTTGTCCGGGTTGACCTCAGCTGGGACCCGTGTGGCAGGTGACTCAGAATTCTCACCACTGCAGGTCTGTGAATGGCCACAAAGGTGTCACTAGGTTGATTTGGGGCTTACAAGTAAATCTGAAGGAGTAGGCCAGTTTACAAATACAGAATTCATGAATAATGATTGTACCCATTTTTCCAATATATCACGCTGAACATGCAGAGCAACTTCTGTAATAACTGCCTTGTCTCCGTGCGCTCGCCTTCCGCAAGTTCCTGTGTCCCCACTCCCTTTCTAATTGTGCGGTTATAAAAGAAATTAGAAAGTACATATTTGCAAAAGGAAGAATGCTTGAGATTGTCCAGATTCCACCAACCAGAGATCGTTATTGTTTGCATTTTGGTGCCTTTCTGGAATTTTTTCTATGCAAACGTATACCTGTCATCTATAGTGTCTCACATTTTATAGATATGAATGCATAAAGATGCTTAAAAAATTAGTAGTATACTATACTTATTGTCCTACACTGTGCATTTTGCAGGTCCCCATTGCTGGAGCCTAACATGAGCTGTGGGAGTGAGCGGTGTGGGTGAGGCTAGGTGGGCAGGTTGGGGCAGGGCTGCGTCCTGATGGGGCCACTGCTAGGTTCTCAGTAGGGACCAGATTGGATAACCATGGTAGCTGTGTGGACCGTGAACTCGAGGGAAAGAGACCAGAGCCACACTGTCCAAAAACTTCTAGCCACGTGTGACAGCGAGTATCTTGAAATGTGGTTGGTCCTAGTGGGGATTTGCCATGTTAAATATATACTGGATGTCAGAGCCCTGGTACCAAAAAAAGAATGTAAGATATCTCCTTAGTACTTTTTTTATATCAGTTGCATGTTGGAATTATAATCTTTTGGATATGTTAGGTTAAATAAGATATACTAAAATTAATTTCACCAATTCTTTCTACTCTTCTAAAAAATATTTATTTTGAGAGACAAAGAGAAAGAGTGTATATGTGCACGTGCAAGGGACAGAGAGAGAAAGAGAGAGAATGAGAATCGCAAGAAGGCTCTGTGCTGTCAGCATAGAGCCCGATGCGGGGCTTGAATTCATGAAACTGAAAGATCATGACCTGAGCTGAAACCAAGAGTCAAATGTTTAACCAGCTGAGCCACCAGGTGCCCCTGATTTTTTCTACTTTTTAATATGGCTACTGAAAAATTTCAAACTGCATGTAGATTGTCTCGGTAAATAAACCCCATGGTAAGTTGAAAATGTCGTTAGTCGAAAATGCGTTTGATACACTGACCCTGCCAAACATCATAGCTAAGCCTAGCTTACCTTACACATGCTCCGAACACTTATATTGGTCTACGGTTGGGCAAAGTCCTCGAACACAAAGCCCATTTTATAATAAAGTGTTGACTGTCTCGTGTGATTGATTAAATACTGTAGTGAAAGTTAAAACCAACAACAATGGTTGGATGAGTGCAGAATGGTTGTGGGTCCATTGGCGCGTTCACCCTCGTGATCGCATGGCTGAGGGGTTCCGGTGGCTCTTTGTGCCTCAGGAGAGATACCACGGATCACCAGACCAGGAAAAGAACCAGATTCAAAATTTGAAGTAGGATTTCTACCGAATGCATGTCACTTTTGCGCAATCGTAAAGTGAAAAAATCAAGCCATAGGTTAAGTTGGGAACCATCTGTGTTTCTACTGAACAGCACTGGACGGAGGGGGAAGGTGTGTTATACCCAAGTTTCCAATATTGTCCCCCCAAACCAGAAACCGCCAGGGAGACAGAGTCACGCATGTAAAAGCAAAGGGCTTTATTATTACAGGCTTAGGCTGGCCAGACCTAAGCTCAGGCTCAGACTTTACCGTGCTAAGAGCCCGGAACAAAGGCGGGGCAGGGCCTTTATGGGTTTGGGAAGGGGGAGTTACAATTTACCCAATCACTATTGCCTATCAATATTGGCAGTAACTTTAACCATACATTGTTACTTTTGGTGGAGCCAATCACAACATTTAGAGTATTGACCAATTACAGAGTGGGCCCAGGACCCTCATTGTAGGGCGTGGCTAGCCTCAAGCAATAGGTGATTATCTATAGCCTCCATCTTTTTTTTTTTTTTAATTTTTTTTTTAATGTTTTATTTATTTTTGATACAGAGAGAGATAGAGCATGAGAGGGGGAGGGGCAGAGAGAGAAGGCGACACAGAACCAGAAGTAGGCTCCAGGCTCTGAGCTAGCTGTCAACACAGAGCCTGACGCGGGGCTCGAACCCACGAATGTGAGATCTGACCTGAGCCGAAGCCGGAGGCTTAACCGACTGAGCCACCCAGGCACCCCTATAGCCTCCATCTTTAGGCCTGCTCTTAGAAATGTTAAAGGTGTTAGCTGGCCTTTCCTGATTGGGTGTTACAAGGGTTGTCCCTCCTTCCTTGGACACTGTGTGCCCTTCTATTGTCTAAAGATTCTGAGAAACTGACACTTAAGCCTTCAAGGTCAGAGGGAAACTTGAAACCTGTCATACTGTCAGTTTGGTTCAGACCTGCGTCTTTAGAGGTGCCGAGGCAGCTGAGTACGCAGGGTAGTGGGAATGGGATGGGAAGGACGGAGTGGATCCGAGCTGCGTTTGCAGATATGATCCATGGCTCTTGTCCTGGCCTCGGAGGCTGCTGTGGACTGGAGGCAGATGTTGTAATACCCAAGATTTCTTTATCGTCCCCAAAACCAGAAACCGCCAGGGAGACCGAGTCACGCATGCAAAAGCAAAGGGCTTTATTATGGGTTTAGGCTCGCCGGGGCCTAAACTTGGGCTCACAGACTTTACCGGCGTGGTGGATCCATGCTGAGAGCCCCGAACAAAGGTGGGGCAGGGCTTTTATGAGTTTGGGAAGAGGGAGTTACAGGAAATTGTGACATAGGTACCGTGATCCAATTATTAACCAATCACAGAGTAGACCCAGGACCCTCACATAGGGTATAACTAGCCTTAAGCAATAACTGATTACCTATAGCTTCTATTTCTAGGCCTGCCCTTAGGAATGTTAAGGGTATTACTAGGGTGGTCCCTCTTGCCTTGGGCAATGTGTGCCCTTCTATTGTCTCAAACCTGCATCCTTACAACGTCCTGTGGAGACACTGCAGGTTCTGTTCCAGACTACCACCAGAAAGCGGGTCAAATGAATTTTTTCATTTCCCAATGCATGTAAGAGTTATGTTTCCACTATATTGTGGTCTGTTAAGAGTGCAGTTAGCATTACGTCTAAAAAAATGCATGTACCTTAATTAAAAATACTTTATTGCTAAAAAATGCTAACCCTATCTTAGCGTCTAGTGAATTGTAATTGTTTTGCTGGTGGAGGGTCGTACCTCCATGTTGACAGCTGCTGACTGAGCAGGGTGCTGGGTGCTCAAGGCCCGGGTGACTTGGCAATTTCTTAAAATAAGACAACAGTGAGATTTGCTGCATCGATGGACGCTTCTTTTCATGAACAATCTCTCTGCAGCATGTGACGGTGTTCCTCCTCTCAGACACTGCTTATCAGTCAAGTTTACGTGATATTCAAAACCCGAAACCCTTCCATTGTCATTTCAAGATCTTCATAATATCTTCACTAGGAGTAGATTCCATCTCAAGAAACCACTTTCTAAAAAATTTTTTTAATGTTTGTTCTTGAGAGAGACACACACAGAGTGCAAACGGGGGAGAGACGGAGAAAGAGGGAGACGCAGACTCTGACGCAGGCTCCAGGCTTCGAGCTGTCAGCACAGAGCCTGATGGAGGACTAGAACTCAAGAACCATGAGATCATGACCTGAGACGAAGTCGGAGGCCTAACTGACTGAGCCACCCAGGCGCCCCTCAAGAAACCTCTGTCTCTGCTCATCTTCAAGAAGCAGCTCTTCATCCGTTAAGGTTTTGTCATGAGATTGCAGCAATTCAAATACAATAATAATGGAAAAGCTTGAAATATAGCAGGAATTGCCAAAATGTGACACAGAGATACAAAGTGAGCAAATGCTGTTGGAAAAATGGCACCAATAGACTTGTTCAATGCAGGCTTGCCACAGACCTTCAGTTATTAAAAAAGTGCAATGTCTGGGGCACCTGGGTAGCTCCCGTCATTTAAGCTTTTGACTTGGGCTCAAGTCATGATCTCACAGTTTGTAGGTTCAAGCCCCGTGTTGGGCTCTGTGCTGACAGCTCAGAGCCTGGAGTCTGCTTCGGATTCTGTGTCTTCCTCTTTCTCTGCCCCTCCTCCACTCATGCTTTCAAAAATAAATAAATGTTAAAAATATTTTTAATGCAACGCCCTCAAAATTCAGTAAAGTGAATTGCAGTAAAACGAGGTGTGCCTGTATTTATGCCCCTCCCAAATGCATGTGTTGAAGCCTTAGCCCCCAAGGTGAAGGCGCTAGGAGATGGGAGCCTTAGGAGGTAACTAGGTTTTGATGCGGTCATGAGATGGAGCCCTCATCATGGAATCAGTGCCCTTATGAGGAGGTCAGAGCTTGCCCTCCCCACCCGCCATGTGAGGCAGTAGTCTGTAGATGAGGACGAGAGCTCTCACCACACACCGCATCTTCCAGCACTTTGGTGCTTCCAGACTTCCCCGCCTCCAGAACTGTGAGAAATCCGTGTCTGCTGTTAAAGTCATCCAGTCTCTGGTATTGTGTTAATGGCAGCCTGAGCTAAGCCAGGATGGATGAGACAGGAAGGAGGTAATGGCATCAAGGTGTCACCAGCTGAGACAGGGGAAATGGAAGGAAGGCTGTTGATTTTGTAGGAAGGCTAGGGAGAGTAGAAGCAGGCCGAGATGTTCATTGTCTGCAGAGAGGTAGGTCTGTGAGAAAGGTCTGTGAGTCACCAGCAAACAGAGCCAGGAGAGGGACTGAGATTTCCAGAGTGTGTGGAAAGAGCAGGTGGCCTGAGGGTGGGTCCCGTGGAGCACCAGCAGGGATCTGGGGACAGAGAAAGGCGCAGGAGTGGGGGCATCAGAGAGCCAAGGGAAGGCCTGTCACAGGGGGTGAGCAACTGTGTGAACATGAAATATGACAAAAGTTTGAAAGGTACCACTTGGACTTACACATTTAGGAAGGGTGCTCTAAATCTTCAGTTAGCAATCTCTACACTTTATTATTGTAACAGTACTCAACATTCTTTTTTTTAAAGGTGTTCATTTTATTATTTTATTTTGCTTTTTTACTTTTTTAACATTTATTTATTTTTGAGAGAAAAGAGAGACAGCTCATGAGTGGGGGAGGGGCAGAGAGCAAGGGAGACCCAGAATCTGAAGACAGGTTCCAGGCTCTGAGCTGTCAGCACAGAGCCCGATGCAAGGCTCAAACTCACAAACCGCGAGATCATGACCTGAGCGGAAGCTGACACTCGACTGAGCCCCCCAGGCGCCCCAGTACTCAACCTTCTACACCACTTACTTTGTATCAGGCACAGCACTACATGCTTCATACAACGGACCCATGGGGGACCTACTGTTCTTAAACCCATTGTACAGATGAGGCTACTGAGGCCCAGAGCCATGAAGTAACTTACCCAGAGTCATGTAGTGAATGACACCTGCAGGACTTCAGCCCCCATGCACCCCACCCTGCCCAGGGTGTCCTAAACTTTTTTGCAACTTCTACACTTGCCCTGGCCAGAAGTGGGGCACTGTCCTTTCATCCTTAGTCATGAGTCTCTGAGACCACACACATGAGAATCTACCCTTCCTTTAGTGCTAGCCTGTGGGAGCAATGGTGATGGATGGCAAATTGTGGAGAATTCTGCATTCCAGTGCGCTGAGGTCAGTGTAGGCGGGAGCCAAATAGCACTGGTTTTCAGGGCTCAGCCTGTGCTCCTGGGACAGCCTGGCTCCTCCCGTCTGTGCATTGTGAGTGGATGAACCTCCACTTCCTGGGTGCCTGTCGTTTGGATGCTTCCAATCATTTCTGCCCTTAGGGCCATGCCACTAATGAATGTGCAGGACCCCAGGCCAAGGGCAGGGTGGAAGGGCTGATGTAGCCCATCCTTGTGGACTGGGACTTGCTTTACAGTGAGGAATGCTGCCCCCACCCCCAGCCCTGCCCAGACTCATGCCTGAGGTTTTACTGCCTTCGTTCACTTCCATACATGGAAGTGGGGTTGCCAGCCCCCCCGCCCCCCCGCAGCGAGAGGGCCTGTAGCAGGAGGTTTGTTTCCCCACAGCTGACAGACACCCCCTGGCTCACATTTTTAAAATGTATTTATTGAAAAAGACTCTGGATTTAGCCACACATGTCTGCAGAAAGAGAGCTTGGCCATCTCCCCAGACAGAAGAGGCAGGAGAAACGGCAGAAGAGGCAGGAGAAACGGCAGTCTGGGTCGTCGGTGCTGTGGTTACAGCATTTACCTCCAACTCCGTGATTGTTAGAAAGTTCTAATCGCGTAAGCAGTGAGCTAGCAAATCTTGAAATAAAAAGCTTTTTGGGGGGAGGAGATCCATTTTATAAAAGTGTGTATATTACCATATTAGCATACATACATTTTTGTCACTGATTTAAGAAAAATTTACCTGAGGAAGACAAACCAAAATGTTGTCATGCTCTACTGAAACGACATGCCCCAAACATCCCAGCCCCGGGCTGCCAGTCCTAATACCTGTAGACCTTGACACTGCCCAGTAGCCAGCAGATGTGTATTGGCAAAGAACTTAATCAGTTTTGCCAAGGAAATGCTTTTTATAACGCACAGCACTAGGGCTCTACCCATTTGACTTTGCTTTTGCTTCATAAGAGATCCATGCAAGAGACTTCTAGAAAGCGATCGTTGACAACAGTGGATGCTAAAGTCATTTTGGGAAATCCTGAGCGTGTATTTCATATGGAGCTCTCTTTACTGGTTTGGTGTGTAATTTGCTGGTCCTCTTGGGCCAGAATTACCAGATCATCTCCTCCTTTTCTCTGCTACCATTTTGGTTGCATACATTGTTTGGATATGTTTTGCTGGGTTTTCTTTGTAATCTGCCTCCCATCTCTGAAATTTGTTAAGAGTGGAATCTGAATTATTCGAAAGCTGTAATTCAAGACTGTAAACTTCTGGAAGCATGGGACAAACTGATTTTGTTTTGGGGGGCTGGAAGAGGGGTGGGAAGATGGGTACTGGCTTCACAGTTTGCTCAGCCCACCCTCCCCCCAAACACTCAAGACGGTTCCTGCCTTAGATTAGATCTTAAAAAAAAATCACACCTTCTAGTCCTTTCTTATCCTGATTTGTTTTGAGTTTAGAATAGCAAACCTTAAGCTTCTTGATCTCTGTCCTTGCTCCCTTCCCCCACCGGATCCCTTTCTTTAATTGTATAAAAAGATTTTGAAATTCTTCCTTGATTCTTTCCTGCCTCGAGGGAAAGGGGTGAATCAGCTTCAGCTTTATTGCCAGAGCCGTGATGTTGATCTGAATTCCTTCTCTTGCTACTTTGCTAGTTAAAAGATTCCCTGCTGTGACAGATGGATGTGTATTCTGAGGGCATTGAATTTGTAAGGTGGATGGAACTGCCTTCTGAGTTAAAGGGCTTCTTTTAAGCAACCCTTCTTTCCCTTCTTTTTAAAAACATGATTCCTCTAGCATCAGGCTGTCATCAACCTACTAATTATTTTGCCTCCAAGCGGGACCAATACTTGGGGCAAATTACTTCTGGCTGTTGAGCTGTTTGGTATTACCCTCCCAGAAGCTGCTGGCCAAATGGCTGTTATTACAAGGTGTTGGGCCTGCACGCTGGGGCCAAAGGATGGGTAATGTCTGCCTCCATCACCTACCCACCACTGCTGCTCCCAGGCTGGAGCTCAGGCTGGGTCCCCAGCTCCCCCTGGGGTGGGGCGGAGGGCCCTCCCTTTACTGCCCTTTTCCAGATTGGGGAAGGCACTAGTGCTCACAAAGGAAGCCAGTGAGCGGACCTCGTCTCTGTTCTTCCTGTTCTTAAGAATGGATTCCATTGTCTTATAGGGAATATACTTCCCAACCTCAGAGCGCAGTGGGGAGAGGCAGGGAGTGGTGTTGGGACCTAGTTCTGTTAGGTTCGCCTCAAGAGCTTATCCCGAGTGAAACATCAAGTTGTGATTTTTCAACCCTGGCTAATGCTCAGAGTCAACTGGGGAGCTCTTTGAAAATACATATTCCTGGGGCACCTGGTGGCTCAGTTGAGTGTCCGACTCTTAGTTTCAGCAGTTTCCCCAGGTCATGGGATCATACCCCATGTCAGGCTCTGCCCTGAGCAGGGAGCCATCTTGAGATTCTCTTGGTCTGTCTGTCTGTCTGTCTGTCTCAAAACAAAAAACAAAAGCCATATTCCCAGTGCTTGTCACTATTGTGTCCCCAGGATATACCACAGTGCCTGGTACATAGGACATGCACTATATGAAACTAATTGACTTCAAGGGAACCCCATTCTGCCTGCGCATAACGTCTAAGAAAGTGAATGGATACAGTCCTGAGTCAGTCATTCATACAGAGTCCAGCGTAGCTGTGAGATGTATCCTTCCTTCCCGTATGAGACCCAGTAGTCATGCAGCTCTGGTTGTCTCAGGCAGGCCCTGATGATTATTAGTGTTTTGTTTTGTTATTTAAAAAAGTTTTTTTTGCATTTTATTTATTTTTGAGAGCCAGAGCGTGGAGGAGCAGAGAGAGAAAAAGACACAGAATCCGAAGCAGGCTCCAGGCTTTGAGCTAGCTGTCAGCACAGAGCCAGATGTGGGGCTCGAACCCATGAACTGTGAGATCATGACCTGAGCTGAAGTTGGATGGATGCTCAACCGGCTGAGCCACCCAGGCACCCCTGGTTATTATTAGTGTTAATACGCATTTAGGTTGCTACGATACTCCAGTATCTAGGGCTTTGTGATCTAGAGTGAGACACATCAATGAAGGGGATGCTGAGAATAAATAATCATGATAAGAGTAAGAATCACATCTTTCATTTATTGGTAATGCACTTTGCCAGGCCCTGGCCAAGTGCTTTGTACGTATTAATTTAAGTTCTCACATTGATGTGGGCAAGCCCAGTCTGAGGGCCCAGAGCGGGGCCCCCAGGACCAACCAAGAGGGTCCTTGGCTTTGCACAGGATGGAAATCAAACATAAGCCGAGAGGAAATAATGGCAGAGATTATTGAAGATCTAGGGAGAGGAGATATAGACAGAGTGTCTGGGAGACTGGGAAAGGAAAAGGAGCACGAGTCTTGTCTTTGCTTGTGGTCTGGAGTTTGCATCCAGGACAGTGGTGTGGTGTACATGTCCTCTCAGGCATCCAGGGACTGTGCTCAGTGTCCTCCATAACTCATTTATTCCCTGGAGCCAGGGGTCTTGCTTCAAGGTATTTGGAGTCTGTGGTCTTCATTCCTGGGGACCTCACCAGACGCTCCTTAGATGTTACCTGTTAAAAAAAAAAAAAAGATATTATCTGTTGTGTTGGGAGGCTCCAAAGAAATCATTAACTCCTTGACCTTCACAAGGTGGACATCCATTAAAGCATGTGTCAGGTTGGGGTGCAAGTCCTAGCAAGAATAGAAGCGGGACAAGAAGCAAAGGAGAAAACCAGCCTTTTCTTTCATGGGGTCCCTTCCATCTCCTGTCTCAACATAGTCGCTGTTGGACTGAGTAGTTTTGCCGGTCATGCTGACAAGTCAGAGACTGTTGAGGCAGTATTTGAGCTTGGCCCTCTGACTCCAGAACTTGGCCCTGGAACTGCCTAGTAACTGACAAAGGCTGTCACCAAAGGAGTTGTCTTCCATGTGCCAGGCACCATGATGGGAAGTCCTCACACATGCTGCCTTGTTTTCACAAGGACCTATGAGCTACTATTACCTCCATTTTCCAGATGAGGAAACTGAAGCCCGGAGAGGTTAAAAGATGAGCCCACAGAGCTAGTAAGTGGCAGAACCACCTGGTTTTCTTTTAATATTTTTTAAAGTTTATTTATTTTGAGAGCGCGCGCAAGAGAGAGAGACTGCACCAGCATGAGCTAGTGGAGGAGGGGCAGAGAGAGAGAGAATCTCAAGCAGATGCTGCACTGTCAGCACGGAGCCTGATGTCAGGCTTGAACCCACAAACTGTGAGATCATGATTTGAGCCTAAATCAAGGGTCGGACGTTTAACCAACTGAGTCACCCAGTTAGTCACATTTTTAAGGCACGTTGGGAAGCAAATATGGCCTCTGTCTTTAGCAGGAATTTCTCAGCTGAGCTATTACTGGAGATAAGGCAGGCACACCAAACACAGACTCTTAGAAAAGGGAGGATTTAAGAGAGTGGTTGAAACTTTCAGTTCTCAGAAGATGGGCTTCCGAATTTTCAAGCACAGAAAATCCATCAATCACTTGTCTTCTTTTAGTTAACCCCACTCCCCTAGCACGTGCACATGCGCACGCACACACACACACACACACACACACACACACACACACCCCGAGTCTCTCACTACCCCAGGAAAGAATGTCTACGGCAGCAAAGAAAGAGCCTTTTGAGCAGCCGAAAGGGTGAAAACAGCCAAGGTCCCAGGACCCCAGGGACATTTCCAGCCTGTGCTTTGCTGACCCAACCCAGAGTGGCTCCTGATTGGCTGATCATCTCTGAACTTTTAGCATTTCTGTGAAAGAGCAGAATTGACAAGATTCTAGAGAGAAAAAAAGAAAGTAAGAAAGAAATCATCCCAGAGATAAGCAGTGGGAGCAAACAGAGAGCTGCCTCTGACATGGGAGGGGGGACAAAGGTGTTGGGTCAGCTGTGTGCCCTGTGGCCCTCAGGCCCGCGCTGCTGGACACCTCTATTCGTTATATTGAGGGAGGACATCCACACCCTTATACCCACTGACTCTTCACTGTCCAACTTCTATTCTCCAGGGTTCTTCTAAGACCCACCTGGGATCCCTGTCGGCACCAAACACAGACACCTCCTGTCACCTAACCGCAGGAAGCACGTGGGCAATTTCCACACGGACCTTCTTGGTGTGCTTATGAAACAACAGAGGAATAATCTCTTCCACAAAGAAACATGCTCCTTGCCCATTTTTCTAGAATCCTACGTCCTTTCTCGTGGAACTTGTTTCCTAACCTGTGGTAGAGATTTAGGAGTAAAAAGCAATTCTGTTTTGCCTCCGCTCTGTGCTGGGCGGAGGTGATAGGAAGTGGCGGGCCTGGGGCAAACCGGAGTGAGCAGCAGACCTGAGTGGTCACATCTCCCACAATGCTTACAAAATGTGGGCTCTTCTGATTTCTAAGTGGTGTTAGCTAGTTAAAACTTAAAATGTGTGTGTGGGGCGAGACATCTAAGGGCCTGGTTCCGTCCGTGGGTGGTCTCCTGGCAATTTTGGCCTTACGGGCCGCCAGTGCTCTCTGTGCTCTGCCAGTATCGGGCAGCCTGTGGGGCACTTGCGGGGGAGGGTTGCACAGGGAGTTCCTGGGAGCATTCAGGAGCGTGAGGCACATGGTTTCCAGGGAGTTGATGGTCTTCTAACAGAGGAGAGGCCCCACCTCGGTCAGAGAAGATGGCATTCAGCCATGTGAGTCGGAAGGCAAGCCTGGGACCCACTGGAGTGGTCAGAGAAGCTAGGGTTTGCTGTGGCCTGAGAGGAGGGGAGAAGGGACATTCCACGCAGAGTTCCCGGGGTGAGCTCACGAGTGGTCGCAACACACTCTCTGCATAGCACCGGCTGTCTTCGGAGCGCCTTCAGCAGTGCGTATTCCTGACTGCAGGGCTGCGAGGGGAGGGAAGTCACCTTTACCTGCACAAGGGGAAAACGTACCAGCCGGGGATGCGGTTCCAGACCAGTGCTTTACAAGCTTTTTTCCATGTTACCCATGAAACAACCCTGTGACTAAGTGGTGTTAATCCACTCTTTTTCAAGTGAGGAAATTGAGGCTCACAGAAGCAAAGTGATTTGCCCGAGCCATGCAAATTAGCAAGCAACAGTGATGGGATTCAGGCTCAGGCCTGTCCAAAACCCAGCCTCCTTTTTTTTTTTTTAATTTATTTTTGAGAGAGAGACAGAGTGAACGAGGGAGGGACAGAGAGAGAGGGAGACACAGAATCCAAAGTAGGCTCCAGGGTCTGAGCTGCCAGCACAGAGCCTGATGTGGGGCTTGAACTCATGAACCACAAGATCATGATCTGAGCCAAAGTTGGACAGCTAACCAACTGAGCCACCTAGGTGCCCTCAGCCTCCTCTGTCACAAAAAGCGTTCTGGTCCACACAGCTGTAAAAGTCAGACCAGGGACTCAAACCCAGGTCCCGAGAGGACCTGGGACGGAGGCCCTTTCTGGGAGTACAGGAATAGAAGTCTGTGTGAGGGCGGGGCTGGAGAAGCAGGCTAGAAAGTTTACACCAAATGTATGATGACTTAAGCAGCCATTAAAGGATTTTGAGCAGAGGCATGAGATGATGATTGTGGTATTTAAGGAAAATTATTCTGGTACGATTTTGTTGGAGAACTAGAGCAGAGAAGGGCGGCCTGGGAGGCTAATGAGAGGGTGCAGGCCAGGGTGGTGACAGAGGGCACGACTTGTCCTGGGGACAGGACTGAAGGCTTGAGAAAACAGTTTTCAGCCCCTTTTGGTGCTTCTACAAATACTTTAAAGAGAAATGCTCGCTGTTACAAATCAATTGGTATGTTGTTGATTACTGAGACAACCATTCCTAGAGTTCTCTGGTGAGCCCTTTGGGCATCTGACTCCATTTTAGAAAAATCCATTTCCATTTTGCACCCAATTTTCTCTTCTCCATGTGTTTCACAGTTGGCAGGTGGTTTGTTATTGTTGGTTTTAAAATTTCCCCCAGCGCGGCCCTTTCCTGAAAGAAAATACCGACCCTGTTGGGCACAGTTTAAAAAATGTTGACCTCTGCCCAAGCATTGCTGCATTTTTCTATTCCGTTTCTAAGAGTGAGGAATATGAACTTGCTGGGAATCCCTGAGCACCCTGCACCCTGTTGACTGGCTGGCTTGCAGAGGGACTTTTCCAGCGCCGGATAATTTGCCAGAGATGGAAGGAAAAGGATCTGGTCACTTTTATTTTATTTTATTTTATTGATTTGAGGAATTAATTGTAAGCCCCACGCCCAACGTGGGGCTTGAACTCATGGCCCCAAGATCAGGATTCACATGTCTACTATCTGAGCCAGCCAGGCTTCCTGGGTCTGGTCACTTTTAGTTACTTGAAACAGATAACAAAGACCTACCCTACTTTCGGCCCTTTGCCATCTGTCCAACAGAAAGAGCTCAAAGCGGAACCACGGGCTGAAGCGAACAGACAAGAGGAATCACTGTGAAGACATGAACACAAAGCAAGGCCTTTCGCTGACGGGAAGGTTATTACTTTAGGAGGCCGTTCCTCATCCAGAGAAGGGTCTGTATAAACTTTCAGCTCTAAAGTCATAAGGAAAGGGGCGCCTGGGTGGCTCAGTGGGTTAAGCATCCGACTTCGGCTCAGGTCATGATCTTGTAGTTCATTTATCAGTTCAAGCCCCGCATTGGGCTCTGTGCTGCCAGTGTGGAGCCTGCTTGGGATTCTCTGTCTCACTCTCTCTCTGCCCTTTCCCTGCTTGCGTTCTCTCTCAAAATAAACATTAAAAATAAAAGTCAGAAGTATATTTAATTTTCTTGGAGTTTGGGGTCAATACAGAGAAGATTGCATATGAGTCACCTACAATCCAAGCTCCCCTAATAGAAGTTTGAGCAAGTTATGTAGCAGGTGAGTTGAGTGAAATGACATTTTTTTAAAAAAAAAGTTATATTTTGGGGGCACCTGCCTGGCTCAGTCAGTAGAACATGCAACTCTTGGTCTTGGGGTTGTAAATCTGAGCCCCGAATTGGGTGTAGACCTCCTTGGAGCCTCCGCGTCCCTGCCTGTGACTTTTCTCCGGAGGTCCCTAACCTGGGATAGTTACAATAGAGCTGGGGGTCAGCCGTCCCCAGGGCAACTTCATGGAGGGCAGTACCTCGGTGGAGAGATTTAAAACTCACAAACGTTTTAGTCGAGAGAGAATTATGATGCCTGAGAAGGAGCTAACCCTAATATTTACCTTCAGAACGTGACAGGTTATTTAAACGCTGTGAAGTATGTTGGCACAGAGGAGGGAGGGTGCGGTCTCCAGCCGCCTCCCCTTGTAGAAAACCCGAGGAGGCCGACACATGCCGTGAATTGAAGGCTGGGCGGTGCCTCCTATTTTTAAGGGTTCCAGAAAGCCTTCTGGGTTGTAAAACAAGAAACTGTAAGGTGCCAGTCCTGAGTAGTGAGCAGGCTCTTCCGGGCGATGGCTTCATGAAGGGGAGTTGCCTTTGACCTCTGCAGAATCGATTGTTGGCAGCTCTACTGTTGAATTTTAAGGTTGCCTGAGGCTCTTTTTCTTCACCTTACCAAAAACATCTATCAGGATATTTTTCTCCTTCAAAAATAATACAGGATTATTGTAGAAAATTGGAAAATGTAAAAAAAGTGTACCGGGTTGAGAGGGATCGCCTGTAGCCTCTCTTCCTGTGTACTCCTATTTCCGTGTGAGACTGGATTTTTCTAAAAGACGACCTCTGAGAGTGACATGGTATTTCACTATATAAAAAGGCAATGCTTCAGGGCACCTGGGTGGCTCCTTTGGTGAAGCGTCCAACTTCGGCTCAGGTCATGATCTCACGGTTTGTGAGTTTGAGCCTCATGTCAGGCTCTGTGCTGACAGCTCAGAGCCTGGAGCCTGCTTGGATTCTGTGTCTCCCTCTCCCTCTGCCCCTCCACCTCTCATTCTCTGTCTCTCTCTCAAAAATAAAAAATAAACATTAAAAAAAATTTTTTTAAATGCCATGCTTCATTTAACCATTCCCTCATATGGGAAACTTAGGCCAGTTCCAAATTTTGCTGTAATCGTTAGTGCACTAGGTAAACTTGGTTTGATGTACATCTCTGTGTGCATCTTTGGTTGTTTCCATAGAGTAAATCCCTAGGAAGGACTGCTGGGTCGGGGCACCTGTGGGGCTCAGTCAGTTAAGTGACCCATTTCAGCTCAGGTCATGATTTCATGGTTCTTGAGTTCGAGTCTCACATCGGGCTCTCTGCTGGTCAGCACAGTGTCCACTTCAGATCCTCTGTCTCCCTCGCGTTCTGCCCCTCCCCTGCTCTCCCTCTCTCTCCTGAAAGTAAAAATAAACATTAAAACAATTAGAAGGACTCCTGGGTCAAAGGTTTCATTATATCTTTTTGTATTCTTCCCCTTTCATTTGTTCAGTCCGCGTTTCATCGTTTTAATTTCTTTTGACTTTCCCTGTTCTCTTTTTATTGTTCCTTTCAGTTCTGTAGTATTGGCGCTGTCTTTTTTTATGGCCTTTAAATGGATCTTGTAAAAATGCAACTGCATTTTTAGGTTTTTTTTTTATGTTTTAATGTTTATTTTTGAGAGAGAGAGCATGAGCGGGGGAAGGACACAGAGAGAGAGAGAGAGAGATACAGAATTGGAAACAGGCTCCTGGCTCTGTCAGCACAGAGCCTGATACAGGGCTCAAACTCATGAGCTATGAGATCATGACCTGAGCTGAAGGTACAGGCTTAACTGACTGAGCCACCCAGGTACCCTGTGCATTTTTAGTGTTTTATTACAATATTTTCTCATTTTATTCAGTTCATTCTCTCTCTTTTCTCTCTCTCCTTTTAAATTTTTTTAACATTTTGGCCTGAAAAAAAGCATGCATTTTCTACAGTTTTCTTCTGTTTGTATCTTAAATGCAACATCATGCTTTTGGTGTTGTGGTATATTTCTGGAAGCTTCATGGTTTGTATAGCTTATTTGCCCTTGAATAAAGTTTTGTCAGGTCCTGCGTTTGCTCAGAGACGGGGTTTGTAATTTCCACTTGGCGGCCCTCTGTCCCCTCTGCCTTGATGCCAACAGAGTCTCCTTTCAGATCTTGGGATTGTCGATTGGAAGTTATGCGCTATTTCAGCTCCTCAGCCTCCCCACGGGAGCGGGGAAGACGCCGGACACGTGGGCTGTTCTAGAAGGGAGCATCTCTGGTCCTTTCTTCTGTGTTGGTTGGTACTGCTGCGATGGGGTCAACTTTATGCTCAAACTTTTTTCTTTTTTCCTTCTGGTTGGCTGTCAGCCGTGACTGTGGCCGTCACCTGTCTGTCACATCTCTGCTGTAGGTACCACACCTCTGCCCTGGGACCTCCCATCCCGGGCATCTCAGATGGCCCTCTCTCGAGCAGGACACAGTCCTGTGGCATGCTTCTTCTGCCCATCAGGCCACTCTTGTCCTCCAGCACTTGAGCCTACAAATAAGAGATCGTTAGTGGGGTCCTACCAGAGTCTCTTTCGCTTAATCTCTCTAAACTGCAGCTGCTCAGGAGGGCACTTGCCACTGTAGCCTTGGAGCCTTTTCAGATCTGATCCCAGCTACCCTATTTATATCTGGCAGCTTTTCCTCTTCCTTTTCCTTCATGTCCTTGTATCAAGCATAAATCTTCTGGGTTATTATTTGGCGAAGAGAGGCCAACCCGTAAGCCGACGTGGATCCCTCTGGCTTTTTCCGCGGGGTGCAGCATTTTCCTTCCCTCTGCTGCATGCTGCTCCGGGCGATATGACTTCAAAGCCTTTCTCCCAGAGGTGGCTGTCCTTAAACTAAAACGAAACTGAGAGACATTTCCAAGCTCTTTAAAAAAAAAAAAATAATAATAATAATAAAACACCCTGTGAATTCCCTGCTTTTCATGTGGTTCCTAGCCTCCTTCTGACAGCTTGACCTGTTCTGGGCTGCCAGCTCTGATTCCTTTGATGTCTGTCTCCAGGATACCTCCCCGGAATCTGTGCAGAGGAGAGTGAGATTGTCTGGTGTGGGTGTTTTGGGGGGTGGGGTAGGGAGGGAGAGACCCCAGTAACTTTGTGTACATGTTCGGAAGGAAATGAGGTTTCACTAGCAGTAATCGTGGACGAACATATGTTCTTCTCGATTATGGTGAGTATTTCAGTTTTTCTTTTCTTTTCACCCCGCTCCACCCCCAAGTTCCCCCCTCAAACTGTGACTTCAGGATTCATTGTGTGAGTGATCATTGCCTGGTGGTTTCCTGGTCTCCCCGAGGTCTTCCAGGCAGACTCTCTCGCCTGGCCGTTTCCCCCTCTCGAATGCCTGGTCCTTTTAGCCATGCCGCAGCCCTCTCCTTGCCCTCTTTTTTTCCTTAAAAAAAAAAAAAGCACAACAAAATTTTGTTCCTATGACAATGTTGAATATATACAGCGATCAGCAGAACAATACCACGAACCCCCATATGCCCATCATCAGCTGCAGCAGTAATCAGTTCGTAGCTAGTCTTTGTGTCTTCTCTCCCCTCTGCCAGCCCACTACCCCCTCTGTGATTCTGAAGCAAATCTCAGGCATCGTATCATTTTAGCCTTAATACGTAGTTGAATACGATCTAGAAAAGGTTAGGATTTGAAAAATAACGAATACTGTTCTCGCACTCCCAAATGGACAATTACCTAATGACATCAACTATCCAATCAGTGTTCAGATATTCCAGGTTTCATTTTATATGTGCATTTAAGAGTCAGCTTTTAAAATTATGTCTGTATCTTGGTTGATCTCACACTTCTTTTCCTGAAGTGTTTACCCCCGCCAAGGCCTAGAGAGCTCTAATTAAATACCCACCCCCAGGCTAGCAAGAGTTGTTCCAGGGAAGGCAGCCCATCTGGCTTGCTTGGCCAGGCTCTCACCCAGAAAGGGTCTGGCCCTATACTGAAGGCCCTCCTAGCCAGATAGCCCCCTAAAGCTGGAGTCCCAGGCGCCTTCTCCTCCGGCTGGGAGCCCCTGGTGGCTGTGGACAGTTTCCTCATAAACTTTGAGCCTCTGGGGTCACAGCAAATTTTTGTTCAATATGTTGCTCCAACTATAGCATTTAAAAATCTTATTCCTGGGGTGCCTGGGTGCCTCAGTTGGTTGAGTGTCTGACTTCAGCTCAGGTCATGACCTCACAGTTCATGGGTTTGAGGCCTGAGTCAGGTCCAGTGCTGACAGCGTGGAGCCTGGAGCCTGCTTCGGACTCTGTCTCTCTCTGTCTCCGTCCCTCTCTCGCTTGCACTCTGTCCCTCTCAAAAATAAATAAGCGTTAAAAAAATAAAATAAAATGTCATTACCTTTTCCTTGTTGAGCAGACTTGCAAAGCCCTCCCTTCATACCTAATGGTGATCTAGGTGCTTATATGCACGTATCAGTTCTTTGTTGTTCTCGTAACAGCCCTGAGGATGAGTTTACACTTACCAGAGAGAAAGGATTATTTTCTGCTTCTTTTCTATTAGTAGGTATTGTGACGGTGAACACATGTCCTGCCTTTTCTGGGACACTCCTAGTTTTATATCATTTTAACTTTTCAGCAAAAGTGAGTTGATGTGAATGAACGTAAACGAGTGTAAAGTGTGTCATGTGTATTCACAAGTTAGGAAAAAATTCTGTCGTAAGGCCATGTATCCTGAGAACTGGCTCAGCCGACAGCGGACACCTGACTGATGTTGCACATGCCTGTTAAGCCTAATACCCTTCTGTGCCCCTCACTGTGTGCGTGGCCAGGGTCTGGCACGAGGCAGCCCGGCACCCCCTTGCTGTCCTCTCCCTGCGCTCCTCTAGCTCAGTGGTGTTCACCTGACTCCAATTTTCTTTTTTTCTTTTTATTTTTTTAATGTTTATTTATTATTGAGACAGAGAGATACAGAGCATGAGTAGAGGAGGGGCAGAGAGAGAGAGGGAGACACAGAATCCCAAGCAGGCTCCAGGTCCTGAGCTGTCAACACAGAGCCCGATGCTGGGCTCAAACCCATGAACTGTGAGATCATGACCTGAGCCGAAGTCGAACATTTAACTGACTGAGCCACCCAGGGCCCCACACCTGGCTCCAATTTTCACAGCTGCATCCAGTCTTTAGGTCAAGTTTGGGGACTGGAAGGTGTAGAAGGAAAGACTGGGGCTGAGTCTATTCACAGAAGGGCTTTAGGTGGGGTGAGTGCCAGGCCCCGGCTTGCACCAGCAGCGTGTAAGGGCCGTACCTGCCGGGCAGCCGCTCACCAAGGCACACACAGCAGTGGTGCTCAGACAAAGGGCAGCTCTTCTACTCTAAGGGGAGGAAAAGGTAAAACTGAAGTCTTTGTCATGTGATGAGAAAAGACCCCTGTAGTCAGGTGTCCTCCTGAATCGCGTTTACATTGGGTCGAGGCCTGATTGCACGGCTTTCCTCCATAGGTTGAATGAAGGGGACGCTAGCGATACAGAATAACACAGCCATCCTCTGGGGGACAAAGGATGTAAGCAGGAGGGGGACGGAGATGGTGTAGCCCCACGGCAGCCGGGCTGCAGGTTTTCTGTGGACTCTGTTGGAAGGATGCTAAGACTCTCACGCAGGCAGTGTGGTGTGAAAGGTGGCTTTGCTCTCTGAAGGACTCCAACAGTCAGTACCGACAGTAATAGCATTTCGTCCCAGAGCTTTATTGGAGTGAGCTCAATCGGTTACTTATGGTCCGGTACTGCATGAGTCCCAGGGCTTTTTTTTTTTTTTTTTTTTTAATGTTCATTTATTTTTGAGAGAGAGACACAGAATGTGAGTGGGGGAGTGTCAGAGAGAGAGGTAGACACAGAATCCAAAACAGGCTCCAGGCTCTGAGCTGTCAGCACAGAGCCTGAGGCGGGGCTCAAACCCATGAACTTTGAGATCATGACCTGAGCTGAAGTCAGCTGCTCAACCGACTGAGCCACCCAGGCGCCCTGAGTCCAGGGCTTATACACAATAGGCGCTCAGTATATAGGCATTGCGTGAATAAGCATGTAGCTTATTGACCAGAACACTCGTTTACTGTAGCCCTCAATGGGTTCCAAAGCTGGTGTCTTCCCATTTTTACAAGCCCTTCCCAGGTCTTCTCTAAACATTATCACCTCTCATTTTCTAGGTGCCTCCCAATTCTGCCCTGGCCAGAAGGTTCGAGGGCCTTCCGAGCTTTCCCTGGGCCTCACCCTGACCCGATTTCATAGCTCTCAGTTTCCGAGAGCTGCCCTTTCTTTCCCAAACTTCATCGGCTGGTTGGCCGGCCGCAGAACAGCCTCTGGTTTGTCCCTGCCCTGTCGGCGCAGCCATCCAGCAGTGGCATCCCGCATCCCGTGGGAGGGGGGCTTTTGGCTGTCACGTAGACCACATAATGTAAGAGAGGCGGTGACGCCTTGCCAGAGAACCCCCAGAAACCTAGGAATTAGGGTAGGGTCCTGCGGCTGTTTTGAAGAGCACAGCAAAATGATGCAATGGTGGGGCGCCTGGGTGGCTCAGTCGGTTAAGCCTCTGACTTCGGCTCAGGTCAGATCTCACGTTTGTGAGTTCGAGCCCCGCGTCAGGCTCTGTGCTGACAGCTAGCTCAGAGCCTGGAGCCTGCTTCCAGTTCTGTGTCTCCTCTCTGCCCCTGCCCCTCTTGTGCTCTGTCTCTCTCTGTATCAAGAATAAATAAAACATTTTAAAAAATGATGCAATGGTGAGTAGCAGCAAATAAATGCTCAGTCCAACTAGAAAGTCTGCTTGGAAATAGGTTAGGAGAATGTTCTGACTCGGGTTGGAATTTGGCCAGGCTTGGGATCATATCGACCTAATATTATCATCAATTTAAGAATGTTTTTAGAAGTGACCCCTTGGTTTTCTAAGAGGTCCTAAATTTCCTAATTTTCCCATAGTCAGCATTTATGACTTTTATCCTAAAGTTGAAAAGAAAATGCCTCCTTAAAACAAAATCCAAGTTTGAGAACATCGCATCATTTGTTAAATTGCATCGCAAGCCAAGTGCCCATGTCTTTCCTCATCTGCTTATTTTTCAGTTAATAAAGGGCAAGGGATGTGTGTGCTCAAGACTTGAGGAGCTTAGCTGCTTGCATTGGAATCCAGGAATTTAGTCCAAATTGAGAGTATTCCAGTATTCACGAAGGCTTTGATTTATATATTTTATCAAAAAGCAGCTTAACGGAAGGCCTATTTCTCAAACTGACCACGTATTTTTCAGGATAAACAGCTTTCTAAGTGCTTTGTGAATAATGGGGATATGGGTTTACTGTGGGGGTCTGGAATATGTTTTTTAAACGCATTGTTTTAAGTTAGTGGGAGGCCAAGATGAAAGGACATTTCAAGATAAGCCCTGTGAGTAATTGTGTGTTGCGGCGAGTTGAGTTGGATGGGGTTTGCTTTGGCGTTTGTGCACGGCCCTGACGCAAGAAGTGTCCCGAAGCAGACTGTGGCCTGGGACCCACGGCAGGACAGGGCCCTCCTTTTGGCTGGGATTTGGGAATTGAGCATGTGGTGAATCTAATATTAGAGAATCCCCCCTTCCTTATCCTTAAAGCTGTCTGTCCCTCTCACCATGTGTGTGCCAAGCCTCGCCTCCCCTGCCACGCCGCCCCGCGCCCCCCCCCCCCCCCCCCCCCCCCCCCCCCCCCCCCCCCTCGCCCCGTGCTCTCTCTGTGAGCAGTCTTTTAATTTATTTCTTGGCTGCTTATCTTCTTATTAATCAGATTTTCTCCCTTGGCCAAGCTCTTCTCCCAAAGGCCTCACCTCGGTCTTACGATGCATGCTAGCCAGTTAGAAAGGTTCCATGTTTTCGATGCAGATGTTGGCTTCTGCCAGTGGTGACTGAATCCTGAAATAGAAGGTTTTCTCAGAAAGTCCAAAGTACCTCCTATGTGGTTGGTTCCACTGTGTCTTGGTCCTGGTAGCACCAGGAATGAGGCACGAATTATCTTCCATTTTGGAACTTTTGAGGATTTGGAAATGGGTGAGTTTTTAGTCCTCTTGGTGGATACAGGGTGCAGATATTAAAGTTGGTGGGAAGGGACTGTTTCCAAGTGGTCACAAAGATTGAAAAGAAGCAGGTTACAGAGGGGGGCTTGAATGCCCGTCTCTGATTTCCTTTGTGATCTGGACAATTCAGATCAGTTGAAAGAAGAATTTTGCTGAGCACTGACAAATAGCCTTTGTGAGTCTGTTTTCTCATCTTTAAAAAAGAGAGCATTATTTCGGGGCACCTGGTGGCTCAGTCGGTTAAGCATCTGGCTCTTGATTTTGGCTCAGGTCATGACCTCACAGTTTGTGAGTTCAAGCCCCACGTCAGGCTCTGTGCTGACAGCTTAGAGCCTGGAGCCTGCTTTGAATTCTGTGTCTCCCTCTCTCTCTGACCCTTTCCCCCTCTTTAAAAAATAAATAAACATCCAAAAAATTAAGAGTTATTTAGACTGGATAATTCCTAAGTTCTCTCCAGCTCCAAAGGTTTTATGAACATCAGGTGGTGGCATGGATTAAGATACAGTTGAGGGGCGCATAGACTTCGTAAGAAAAGTCTGTGAACTGGTTGACTTGAAATAATAATCCATAAAAATAATCTTAGAGCTAGCATAGTTAACTTTTTTGAATGTTTATTTATTTTTGAAAGAAAAGAGAGGCCAGGGGAGGGGCAGAGAGAGGGGAAGTAGAGGAGCCGAAATCTTTGCACCGAGAGCAGACACCCCGCTCTGGGACTCGAACTCACGAACTGCAAGACTATGACCTGAGCTGAAGTCAGATTCTTCACCGACTGAGCCACCAGGTGCCGGGAACTAGTATGGTTAACACGTGCAATAGTACTACTACTGACAATGCTGTATTTAATGAACACTTACTATTTGTAAGGCATTGTTTATTTTTTTTAAGTTTATTTCTTTATTTTGAGAGAGAGTGAGCACGCGTTTGTGTGAGCAGAGGAAGGGCAGAGAGAGAATCCCAAGCAGGTTCCACGCGGTCAGCACAGCCCAGCGAGGGGCTCGATCTCATGAACAGTGAGATCATGACCAGAGCTGAAATCAAGAGTCGAACGTTCAACTGACTGAGCCACCAGGCACCCCAGACATTGTTTATTTTTTTACATGTGTTAATTTAATCTCTATAACAACCTTGTGAGGTAAGTGCTATTATTCACTCCATTTTATAGATGCAGAAACTGAGGCATAGGGAAGTTAGGTAACTTTTGTAAGATCATAGATTGGTAAGTGACAAATTTGGATTCAGATCCTAGCAGGGTGACTTCAAGCCCAAACCCTTCACCATTATACCCCATTGCCTCTATAATTAACTAATTACAAATGTGTCATATTAGTTCCCCTCAGTGATTCCCAGCCCTCGGGTAACCTAGAAGAGCTTCAGGGTGTTTTATGGTCCTTGGTGAGGTGGCAAGACTGGGCTTGGGAGGATTGATGGGGGGGGAGGGGGGAGGAGCAGTAGGAGGAAGTGGGGGAGGCTCATCTGGATTCCTTATCTTGCAGATGGCAGGCTGGGAGAGACAACAGACCCCTCAGTGTCCTTGTTCCCAGGAGAGAACTAAGAAAGGACATAGACCCATAGATCTTCCATTGCTCCTCCCTAAGTTTCAGTTCAGTGGCACTAATTTTTTTTTTAATTTACATCTGAGTTGGTTAGTGTATAGCACAATAATGATCTCAGGAGTAGATTCCAGTGATTCATCCCCTTTATGTAACACCCAGTGCTCATCCCAACAGGTGTCCTCCTTGATGCCCTTGTGCCCATTTAGCCCGTTCTCCCACACTCAGTCTTTTTCGTAGTGTTTATTTTTGAGAGAGTGTGCTCGTGAGTGGGGGAAGGGACGGAGGAGCAGAGAGAGAGAAGCAGACAGAGGATCTGAGGCAGGCTCTGCGCTGACAGCAGCAAGCCTGACACGGGGCTCAAACTCACAAACTGCAAGATCCCCAAGATCATGACCCGTGCCGAGGTTGTTTGCTCAACCCACTGAGCCACCCAGGTGCCCCGGCACTCCTCTGTCTTAACCACTGTTCTCACCCAACTACTCATTAGGGCTGTCTTCTTGACTGTTCCTCGGCCCTTGTTCACTGCTCTCCGGCCCCGAGGCGGCTCCAGCAGGCTGGCCCTGCTCCCTGGGGGGAGCCACAGGCTCTGTCCCGTTCTCCTCTCTGTGCTGGTTGTCCCTCCGGCCTGGAATGTCTGCCCTTCTGCTCTCCGCCTGCCCACATCCCCTGTGGCCTCCAGAAAGCCATCTCCAACTTTCTTGGAGCCTCCAACTCCCTGAGTCCTTTTGGGAATCTCTGGTATTATTTTCTTGTCTATCAGCAGTTTGGTGCTTATTACTTACCTTGAGTTGTAGTTTTCATTTTGCTTTCCAAACTGTAGGATAAGCACTTCGAAGGAAGGGAACAGGACTGAACATTTGGGTCACTCTGTTTATGTTCAGATGCGACTTAGAAGCGTTCTAAAGTGGCTGTTGGAACTTTCTGACTTTAATTTCCCTCATTTTTTAAAAGTTTTTTTTTTAAGTTTATTTATTTTGAGAGACAGAGTGCAAGTGGGGGAGGGAGAAGAGAGAGAATCCCAAGCACTGTCAGTGTAGAGCCCGATGTGGGGCTTGAACTCACAAACCATGAGATCATGTCCTGAGTCGAAATCAGCTTCCTAATGAACTGAGCCACCCAGGCGCACCTTTAATTTCCCTTATTGAGGATAGTTAGGCCTGCAGAACAGCCCACCAACCTCCGGACATAAATTCTAGCAAGACTGTTTAGGAGAAATGAACATAAGTTCCATTTCATGTAGCTGGTAATAAATGGTAATCAGTGTATGAAATCTTTTACCCTAAGAAGGAAAATGTACAGAAAATTAAGTCATTAATGACAGTCACCTGTTCCTACCAAGAGACTCTAGGGCAACTGTCATCCTTTGGGGCTTGTGTTTGGGGCTTTGTGATGACACAGTACTCGGGTGTCCCCAACTGTGTGATAAACTCATCTTGCCCGTCCATACTGATTGATGGCTGGTAGCTTTGTGAGGCGAACGCTAAGGATTCTGAGGCTTGGTCTGATTGCCGTGTCTGTCAGGGGCTCTGTAGAGGGAAGTGGAGGCAGGCATGACATGTTCTCCGCCTTCCTGTAACTCGGAAGCAGGGGTGAGAAGCTGGCAAAGCGTATACCCTGGAGCCCATCATCACAGGGTATATAGGATGCAAGATATTGCCTCCCCGCTCCCACTTTGGTCTATTAAGTCAGAAATAGCCAAAGGATATCTGAGAGCTCTGTTGAGAATGCCAGGAACCAAAACAGAAGTGACGTGCTGCTTGCATCCTTATCATAGCAGATGACTTCTGCACAGCCGGCCACATGGCGCTCCCTCCACCACGGGGCCACCGGCCCACTTACTTACTGCCATTGATGGCTCTGGCAGATGGGTGCCTCTCAGAAACCTCTTCCCAAGATGGGTCCTTGCTGCTGGCCTCTACCGGAACTCAGGGCAGGGGCAGGGTCACCTCTCTCTGGCCCTGACCCTGGGGAAACTAGCTGACAGAGTCCAAGGCAGGGCTTGAACTCACAAACTGTGAGATCATGACTGAGCTGCAGTTGGATGCTCAACTGACTGAGCTATCCAGGTGCCCTTCTAGTGGTTGCTTTAAAATGCTTATTTTCTAGGGCACCTGGTAGCTCAGTCATTTGAGCATCTGACTTCAGCTCAGCTCATGGTTTGTGGGTTCAAGCCCCACATCAGGCTCTGTGGTGATAGCTTGGGGCCTGGAGCCTGCTTCGGATTCTGTGTCTTTTTCTCTCTCTCTGCCCCTGCCCTGTCTCTCAAAAATAAATAAATATTTTTAAAAAAAACCCAAAATACTTATTTTCTTAGAAGGGCTCTGGCTTTCACCTGGTCTTGATGGATAGTGAAGTGAACAGTTTAACTAAGGAGATGATGATAGCATCAAAAACTGCCATTGGTTTTGTTCTGCTCAAGACCTGTGGTTTTCAAACCTAAGTCTGCATCAGAATCACCTGGAGGACTTGCTGAAGTATGATTGCTGGGCGCCCCCCCCAGAGTTTCTGACTAGGTAGGTCTACGGTGGGACCCCCAAATTCCCATTTCTTTTTTTCCCTAATTTTGTCAATGTTTATTTATTTTTTGAGAGACAGAGACAGAACGTGAATGGGGGAGGGGCAGAGAGCGATGGAGACACAGAATCCAAAGGAGACTTCAGACTCAGCTGTCAACACAGAGCCCGATGCGGGGCTCCAACTCATGAACCGCGAGGTCATGAACTGAGCCGAAGTCAAGACGCTCAACTGAATGAGCCACCCAGATGCCCCCTAAATGCCCATTTCTAATTAGTCCTCAAGTGATACCACTGGTGCTGTGGCTGCTGGGACCACACTTGAAGAACCACTACTCAGGACAAAACCAAGCAACACTTGTTGGTAGGGACACAGACTTTTTTTTTTTTTACAAATGATCTTTCGCCTTCGTTTTCCCCATACGTTTCCAAATGGATTAAAAATATTTTAACACTTAAATAATATATTCCAACGCAGACGCTCCATTGTCCTCAACTGTGGGGCCTCCTTGGCTTTGATCTCACACTCTGTTCCTAGTCTATGCTCTGAGCTCTGCACTGAGGAAAATAAACCATCAGAGGGAACTTACCCCCCTCCCCAACACGAAACCCACATGTGTCTAACTCTTCCTTTGGTCATGACTATTGATTCCTCTTGGCATGTTCATTCCTGGTAGCATCCTGTTAACTGTTTACCCTTTCTCTTTGTATTTATATATAATTGATTTTCTGTTAGCATTTCCTGTTAGCCTTGTAAAATGACCTAGCGCCCCGCCACCGTTGTCATTGATCGTGTCTACAAGGTCACTGATGCCTATTTCTTTCTTTCCTGGGCACGAGTGTCCCCTAGCAACCCGCCTGCACCCACGTAAACACATGCACACCTTCTTTGTGAGCAGTGATGTCTGCCAGTCTCCATCTGGGTCGACATACCCCCCTGAAGCCAGGGCGGACCCTTCACATCAGTCTGTTCAGATTAAGGGCCCAGAGAACACCTGGTGAGTAACAATCTCACCTGGATCTGGGTGTTGGGGGCCATCTTCTCCCCTCTGCTGTGCCAGAGCAGATCACCTCACGTTTCCTGGTCCTCACCAATGGGTCCACGTGTGTCCTGGTAATTGGCTCTTCCAACTTCTGGTGCTTCCCTACTGCCCACGGTCAGGTAGTCGATTCCTTATTATTTAATTCACTAACTCATCTGTGGGATAGCTGGGGGATGACATGCTGCATTCAAGGCTCTCTGTTCATGAATGAGCTGAAGATAACGGTGTTCAGAGAGGACTGGATCTAAATCACCCGGTGCGATCGGGAGGGCGCAGGGTCGAGGGTGGGTGAACTGCTCCCGTCAGACAGGTGTGACATGTCATCGCAGGATGTTCCTTGTGCAAATGTGCGGGTCAGAGAAGAAAGCCTCACACCGGTCTCTTCTGGATCCCGGGAGGTCTACACTGATTGTAGTCATACTAGCGCTGCCGTCGTACTACATACTTTACATGGCTGGTTACACTGCAGTCTCCCAATATGGGAAAATACATATCTATACACACATATATATATGCTTATGACTAAAAATAAATAGTATACATAGGCTTATAATAAAAAGTGATCTTTCTCTATTTCTGTTCCGAAAAGCTACCACTTTTATTTTTTTAAGTTAAAAAAAATTTTTTTAATGTTTGTTTATTTTTGAGAGAGAGAGAGAGAGAGAAAACGTGTGAGCATGAGTGGGGGAAGAGCAGAGAGAGAGAGGGAGACACAGAATCCAAAGCAGGCTCCCGGCTCTGAGCACAGAGCCTGACGTGGGGCTCTAATTCACGAACCAGGGGATCATGACCTGAGCTGAAGTCAGACACTTAACCGACTGAGCCACCCAGGTGCCCCAAAAGGTACCACTTTTAAATGTTACGGCTCTTTAATTTTAATTTTTTAAAACTCTGGTAATTACATCTGTATCTCTAAATAATATATGTTCTTGCTGTTTCTCTGTCAATCCTTTTGCAACATTATTTGTTGCTTTTCTGTTAGGATGGATGACTGTTTCACTCACTTAAAACTAAACCTTACCTTCCTGGTTCTCTTGATTCCATTTTTAGGGCTTTAAGTAACATGGTTATGCCTTTAATCCTCGTCCTTCAGTAAAGACTTTATGATTTGAGAATGTTGGTGTTTTTCTACTTTGCCCTTCAGTTCTTTTTCCCCTCCCTGTCCTATTTTCTACAGCTTAATTTTTGCTCTGTCAAAGTTGTTGGCACTTACATTCTATTATATATTTGTAATTCCCACATTGTGTGTAGTTGAACATCTGTAAAGATTGTTCACGGCAAATTCAAGTGGTGTATTATGATTATACTCCTTGCACAGCTTTTCATTTTTGTTTTTCCTTAAGTTTCTAATGGCCTTTCCTCCTTGTATTTCCCCCTTGTATTCTTTGACTTATGTCCTCAATTTTTCCCCCCGAAAGCTCAATTCAGTCACGCATTCAGTTGAGTGCCCACTGTACCTTGGAGAGTCCCCCTTTTCTGGGGGTTTCCAGTCTTCCTCCATTCTGGACAGGTTATTCTATTCTCTGAGTCTGCCACACAGCTGTGATCCTGGAACTTTCCGGAGTTGGATTTCCGATGGGATTTTATTCTAATTCTAATTACTAGAATCAGTCTAGTCTGATTCTAATTCTATTATTTTAATAGGGTCCAAGGTCTTTGTTTCTTTTTTTTCATTTGTTTTTTAGGGGTCTTTTTGTAGGCCAAATACCAATTACTAGTGTTACCAAGGAGATCTTAATGAGCAAAATACATTTTTGAGAGCAGAGATTTAAAATTTAATGTGTGAGTTCAACACAGGTTAAGTATAAATGAAAGTCAGCTGTCTTTGGATTAAGCTCTACTATAAAGTTTTTTTAGAAGATTACACACGGAAATAAAGCAAGGATTCCAAATGGTGTCCTTTTTTCAGAACAGCCCAGGGGGCTTTGCAATCTGGATTTGAGTCTCCTCTGGCTGGGTCAGGATCCAGGCTGTCTCCAGGGATTGAGGGGTACATGGTATGGTGGGAAATGGTAGATTAAGATTGAACCCAAACCCTGAGTTGAAATCTTGCCTTTGGCCCCTGTTGGCTAGCTAATCTCCCTTATAAAACAGACAATAAAGCCAGACTTCCTGGAATATTGGGAAGATTAAATAAACCAAAGGCAAAGAAGGCACACTGAAAAATTGGCATGTTCTGTATATATAGGTTCTCATTATAAAGTTGTGATCGGATGTTGGATCTTGTTGCAGGAGCAAAATGGGCAAAGGCTGAAAAGTGAAAGGAGATTGGAGTTTAATGCATCATCAAAAACTGTGTCACATTTAATAATGTAAACCAACATTTTACTGCAGGAGTCACCAACTCAAGTGCCAGTGGGGGTCAGGTGCCCCAAACAGAAGCCTGTGCATGGTTCAGGCCACATGCCTCCAGCTGATGCCGCCTTTGCAGGAATGAGATCTTCTCTTTTCTTCAAGCTTAAAATATGGATTTTCAAGTGAAACCAGCTAATTTTTACATGCTGTTAGTTTAAATTTTTTCTTAAAGTAAAACAAGCCAGGGGGCCTGGGTGGCTCAGTTGGTTAAACATCCGGCTCTTGATTTCAGCTCAGGTCTCACAGTTTATGAGATTGAGCCCCGCGTTGGGCTTTGGGCTGGTAGTGCAGAGCCTGCCTGTGATTCTGTCTCTCTACCCTTCCCCGGCCTGCACGGACCCACGTGCTTGCTCTCTCAAAATAAATAAACGCAAAAACAAAACATTGAGCAAGCCAAACAAAGCACATATGCATTTCACCAAGTTAAGGCCTCTGCTTTACTATATGGGGATTAAATGTAAATTGGAAGCAGTTCTTAAAAATGAATCTGGGCATCACATTTACACAGCTGATGGTACTATTTATTTGTCTTCTGGTTTTGTGATATCTGTATGCTTTCATGATATTCCCTGATACTTTTTTTCAAGGGAATTAAGAATAATGTTGAGCTGGGGCACCTGGGTGACTTAGTTGGTTGAGCGTCTGACTTTGGCTTGGGTAATGATCTCTCGGTTTGTGAGTTTGAGCCCTGTGTCGGGCTCACTGCTGTGAGCCTGTCAGTTCAGAGCCCTCTTTGGGTCCTCTGTCCCTTTCTCTCTGTCCCTTCCCCACTGGCACGCCCCCTCAAAAAGAATAACGTTAAGTGAACATGGCCAGAATGGAGTCCTTAGGAACCAGTGAGAAATTTTCCTCTATGTTAATATTCATCCAATAATCTGCACTTTGAGGGCACTTACCAGTTTGCCTTATCTGACCTTCAGGTCTCCATTCTGTCCACTAGGATTCTGTGGAAAAAAGCTCATTGAATGCTTTCCTCATGAAGTCAGACATACCAGATAGACCACCTTTCCCCAAACTGCCATTCTTTTGAAGTAAAATATGAGGTTAGATGTCACTTTTTAGAGAAGTGGTGCCCAGCCTTTATGCCCCCACTTCCCTGAAGCCTGTGCTGATCAGCAGGCTGACAGCCCATTTGCACAGCACTTGATTTGCAGAACACCTTCACCTCCATCCTCCTTACTTCCTTATGACAGTCCTGTGATATAAATAATTCCTCCAGAGTTTTGGCTAAAGTCTGCTTCAAGCTTACAACTATGGTTTTCCTTTATCTATGATATTTATCCTTGTGTCTCTTTTTTATTTTTTTTAGTGTTGTCTTAATGTTTTTATTTATTTTTTTGGGGGGAGGGAGGGGCAGAGAGAGACGGGGACAGAGGATCTGAAGCAGGCTATGCACTGATAGCACCGAGCCTGATGCGGGGCTCCAACTCACAAACTGTGAGATCTTGACCTGAGCTGATGTCCACACTTAACCGACTGAGCCACCCAGGCGCCCCATCTTGCCTCTCTTTTTTAATTACCAGTGACCAGCTTCTCAGAGGAGGTGGCTTTGTTGGTACAAGCTTCTCTGGCTGCTGAGATTCTAGGGCGTTGAAGGAACGTTGCATGCAGACTTGAGTAACTGAAGGACAGCTGGTGAGGGTTGGCCAGGCCCATCTCCAGGCGCTATTTTGAAATTTGCTTCACCTGTCTCCCATTTAACCCGTCTCCTTTCCCCCTCTCTCTGTTCTCAGCCCCCAAGAGCCCAGTGTCTTCTGATGGAAGCAGCCCCCACCCCCCGGCCATCTTTGCTGGTTTTTACCTCCTATTCAGTACTCTTCCAAGCCCCGCATCAAACCACGCATTTCCCCTTCCAGGTGAACAGTTTTCTGGCTGCCTGGGGTAGAAGACGGGCAGTCACATTTAAGAACAGAACTTTTCATTACCGAGAACCATGTTCCCAAGAACATGGGGGCGCTGCTATTAAGAGAACAAAGAAGGAGGGGAAAAGCCACATAAACAGTAAATACTTAGAATTCCAGATAAAAGCAATTTTTTTTAATGTTTGTTTATTTTTGAGAGAGAGAGAGAGAGAGAGAGAGAGAGAGACTGAGTGTGAGCAGGGGAGGGGCAGAGAGACAGAAACACAGAATTGGAAGCAGGCTTCAGGCTCTGAGCTGTTAGCACAGAGCCCGACGCGGGGCTCAAACTCACAAACCGTGAGGTTATGACCTGAGCTGAAGGTGGCTGCTCAACCGACTGAGCCACCCAGGTGACGCTAGAATTTCCAGATTAATTTTTTGAGCACTTCAGGCAATCCCAAAGGTTTCTGACAGGTAGTAATTTATAATTTTTTTAAGTTTATTTATTTATTTTGAGAATGAGAGAGAGGGGGAGACAATATCCCAAGCAGGCTCCACGCCATCAGCGAGGAGCCTGACTCGGGGCCTGAACCCAGGAACTGCGAGATCATGACCTGAGCCGAGATCAAGAGCCGGACACTTAACCGACTGAGCCACCTAGGTTCCCCAGTAATTTTGTAATTTTACTAAGACCTGGATTTGAATTGCAGCTTGGTTAACTAATTGAAACTTCCTTCATGAAGAAAAAAGGCTCTTCTGAAAAGAAAAGCAGCTTGCTAGTATGAATGATATTAGGGAAGTAAAAGCAAAGATGTCCAAAGAAGGGGTAGGTCATAGCCAGAGAAAAAGGAGTTTTGGATAAATTAAAGACTAGAATGATGAATTTTGCTGTGCTGGGAATAAGTCCACCGGATACTTCATAGGGAAACAAGGAAGTTCATGAAAGTTTTAGTGGTTGCCTGAGCCAGGGCAGCATTTTTTTCCAGTGAGATAGAGTTTTGGAGAAGGTTGAAAAGGGGGGTAACTTGTAGTGGGAGGTGAGACATTAAAAAAAAAAAAGGCAGGAAAAAGTCAGAAGCCTCTCTAACCCTTTCTGTATTTATGGGTTGGGGGATTTATGGAGCTGTCTGGATGTTCTCCTCCGGAATGTCAGGGCTCCGATGGGCCCCTGTCATTGGATGTGTTGGGGCAGGTGCCATGGGGGCAGCTGACAAGAGTATTGTGAAGGAAATTCCTGCGTTTGGTTTCTGGGTGACCTGATTCGTTAATGTTTACGTTTCTCTATCTCTCCCTTACCATCCTTCCTTCCTGCTGCCTTCTTTTGTGTGTATGTGTGCCTCTGAGTCAGAGGCAGTGACCTTGAACTGAAAGCAGCAGAGGTTCATGGTCTGCTGATCGTTGCACCTGAAAACACTGGGTGCTCCCGGGGCCCCAAGCCAAACTTTGAAGCAAGCCGTTACTTTGCCTTCCCATTCTGGTTTAGAATCCCCTCCCCATGCTGTACCCCCACATGCCTTCCTCCGGTTGTCCAAAATTGCCCCCTAGACCTGTCTCCCTGCGCTGTAAAACTCAACCGCCTTACCTCCTTACTAGGGCAGCGTTTTCCAGCGCCGGCAGTGGGCAGATGACAGTGATTTACACTTCAGGGGTGAATAAGGCTTGGTGTTTGAGTGTTGGTGCTTTAAAATCAAATGAGGCTTGGTGTTTGCCAGAGGCTGGGGGAAAGGGATTGGTGTGTTAGTGTGTCATAGACACTGAGTTCCATTGATTTCGGGAATGTGAGAAAGTTCTGGAGATAGATGGGGGTGATGACTGTGGAATAATGTGAGCGTACTTAATGGCACAGAACTGTACTCTTAAAGACCATTAAAATTTTATGGTATGTGTATTTTACCACAATTTAAAAAAAGGAAGTCAAATGAAGCTTTCATGAAGAATATGGCACAATCAGTACAAGATCTTGTAGAAAATTTGGGCAATAACAGAAGCACAAGAAAATAGGAATCATAAATCTCCCCACAGCTAACATTTTGCATTTCACCATATTTGTATAGCCTTTCAGCCCTTTCTTCTGTGTAAATATTTTTATACGAAAGCAGGACTATGCTGTTTTATAGTTGTCACTCATTGTCTTCGTGAATATTCTCCTATGGCACTGACTCTTTATCAAGACATCATTCATTTTTTGTGTTTTTTTATTAAAAATTTTTTTAATGTTTATTTTTGAGAGAGAGACCAGGCATGAGCAGGGGAGGGGGAGGGAGAGAGGGAGACACAGAATCAGAAGCAGGCTCCAGGCTCCGAGCTGGCGGCACAGAGCCCTATGTGGGGCTCAAACTCACGAGCTGTAAGATCATGACCTGAGCCTAAGTCAGACACAACCGACTGAGCCGCCCAGGCGCCCCAAGACATCATTGGTTTTAACAGTTGTTTGGGACTCCGTCAGTCCTGACCCCTAGACAAGGCCCCTGCCCAGTATCGTACGCACTTTCCTGGTGAGCTCTATATTTATTTCATACCATTTCTCAGAGTTTATAATATGTATGTTTTGGGAGTGTGGTATTTGTCTCCTCATGAGAGTGTAAACTTCATGAGGATGGGTTCTTGTGTGGGTTTAGCTCACCATTTTTATCCCCAGTGCCTGCCTGGCATGCTGTGCTTATGCAACAAAAAGTGAATAGGTGAATACATTGTTGCACATTCCCTTTTCTAATTTTTGCTCATAAAGCATATATATAGCAATTCATTTTTAAAAATCTCATTTGTGGGGTGCGTGGGTGGCTCAGTTGGTTAAGCTTCCAACTTCGGCTCAGGTCATGATCTCATGGCTCATGAGTTCAAGCCCCTTATTGGGCTCTGTGCTGACAGCCCAGAGCGTGCTTTGGATTCTGTGTCTCCCTTTTTCTCTGCTCCTCCCCTGCTTGTACTCTGTCTCAAAAATAAATACTAAAAAAAATTAAAAAATATTAAAAATCTCATTTGTGTATAGATAAACCTTTGTACAAATTCATAATTCCTTATTTTTTTGTTTAATTTATTTTTGAGAGACAGAGAGAGACAGCGTGTGCAGGGGAGGGGCAGAGAGAGAGGGAGACACAGAATCTGAAACAGGTTCCAGGCTGCGAGCTAGCTGTCAGCATAGAGGCCGACGTGGGGCTCGAACCCACGAACTATGAGATCATGACCTGAGCCGAAGCCAGACACTTAACCGACTGAGCCACCCAGGCGCCCCTCATAATTCCTTATTAAAAATGCCTTCAATCCAGTGTGTTTAGTGTTTCTTTATAATTATTAAAGTAACACATGTGGAGTTTCTGAAAACATAAAAAAGAAGAAAGAAGAAAGTAAAGATCAGTCACAATCCTTTTTCCGGGGTCTGGAATAGTTTAAATAGCATGATAATATCTGTTCCTTAGAGCTTTGAAAGAAATTGCCTATGAACCTGCCTGAGCCCAGTGCCTTTTTGGACAAGTGGTGATTTGACATTTATAACGTATAGATATTATGTGATTATTGTTAGAAGTTTTTTACTTCTTTTTTTAAGTGTATGTGTTTATTTTTAAATATTTTAAGTATTTATTTATTTTAAAATATTTTTAGTATTTATTTATTTATTTTTGAGAGAGCCAGTGAGTAGGTGAAGGGCAGAGAGAGGAGGACCAAGGATCCAAAGCAGGCTATGTGCTGACAGCAGAGAGCCCGATGTAGGGCTCGAACTTGTGAACCATGAGGTCATGACCTGAGCCGAAGTCCGGTGCTTTACCGACTGAGCCACCCAGGTGCCCCCAGGTTTTTTACTTCTTAATTTGTTTTGGTCTTTTATATTTTCCTCTGAGAGTATCTGTTTCATCCAAGTGAGCTTTTCACCGGTGGGATTCTGAGGAGATATTTTGTGTGCAAAGTCCTCACTCTTAACCGGTCCGTGAAGGAGTGACCAGCTTGCAGTCACCCGGTAAAGCAGAGGCTTCTGATGGCGAAGAAACCTGCTTTCGGGGAGAGATGTAGTAAGCACACTCCATACAGGAGTCTGAGAATCTCTTGGAAGGAGTTGCCAAAGTATTTCAGAATGTTCTCATGAGGAGTAATGAGATGCTGCATGTAAAAGGTTTAGCGCTCACTAAATGACCGTTTTCTTTTTTTAAAAAATTTTATGTTATTTATTTTTGAGGGACAGAGACAGCACGAGCAGGGGAGGGTCAGAAAGAGAGGGAGACACAGAATCTGAAGACAGGCTCCAGGCTCTGAGCTGTCAGCACAGAGCCTGATGCGGGGCTTGAACCCACAAACCATGAGATCATGATCTGAGCCGAAGTCGGACACTTAACCGACTGAGCGACCCAGGTGCCCCTAAATGACCAATTTCATTATTCTTCGGTGCTAGACACCCTCATAGCACCCCCTGGATGAAGAAGACCAGGGCCTTGCCCTTGAGGGACCCGTTGTGTGTAGGGAAGACAGAGCATAAACAAATATAAAACACTCATGGATGGAGAAAGGATTAGCTCTCTGCCTGAGGAGAAAGCCTCATGCCCACGAGACAGCTGCAAGCACACGTTAAAGAGAAGTGTTGGGGTTGGCCAGGGGACAGGTGTCCCAGATGGAGGAAATAAGCTGTGTGGTGGGTGAAGGGGTCAGTGTGGTGTGTCCCAGGGCAACAGCGTGTACCTGTCATTTGTTGTAGCTGTCGTGTTGTCAGGGGGAAGACGGAAAGGCAGGTTGGGGCTCGACTGTGAAGCCCAGAAGAGCTTGTGCCTGTTCCTAATAGCAGTGGGGAGCCATTGAGGGTTTTAGGGCTGAGAATGGTATTACCACAGTCATGGTTTAAGAGATGGACAATGAGAGGAAGGAGATCTAAGGCCTGGAACAGCTGTGGTGGTTGTGGTTGCTGAGGTGAGGAACAGGGAAGACCCGGGTTGGGAAAGCAGACCATGGGGAGCCCAGAGGAGTTTGGGAACTGAGTGGTTAGTAGAGTGGAAGTGAGAAGTAGGGAGGAGATGAGCGACCTCAGGCCAATGGGAGTTACACAGCACCTTGTAAGACTTGGGATGGGCTCCATCTGGGCCTTTCCTTACTTTCTCTCATCTCTCTGGCTCCTAGCCCCAAACGTGACCCTCCCTCCACCCCAGTGCCTTGAGCTAACTAGGTCTTTGTTAAGCTCTTGCTTTGAGAATGAACCCCTTAGGTTTTATTTGTGGCCCTGTCCCATTGCTGACGAATGATCCTTACACTTGGAATCCATGCCCGTGAATATGGGGTTAGCCCGTTTCTCTACTGGCACTATCCCAGGCACCCACAAAAATGGGTTTACCAGAACTGTGCTCTTTGCCCTGCACACTGCCAAAGGTTTGAAGCAGGGAGCTGGGATCATAATGATGTCTTCAGCCGATATAAGAGATCCAGGTGAGGGGCACCTGGGTGGCTCAGTTGGTTAAGAATCCGACTTCAGCTCAGGTCATGGTCTTGTGATTCGTGGGTTTGAGCCCTGCGTTGGGCTCTGTGCTGACAGCTCAGAGCCTGGAGCCTGCTTCAGATTCTGTGTTTCCCTCTCTTTTGGCCCCTTCCTGCTGGTGCTCTCTCTCTCAAACATAAACATTTTTTAAAAATTAGAGGAAGAAGCAGGTTTCAGGAAAGCAGCAATCTCATTATGGACATGTTTGAGATTCCCTTGGGAGAAGCAGGTGGCGACAGCAGGCCGATAGAGCCCATTAAAAAGACCAGGTAAGGAATGAATGAGGAACCGTTGTATACCAGACATTGTCTAAGTTGTGGGAGTAGATGAGCTCTTCCTTGAGGGAGGACGAGAAAGCCAAAGGTGGACCAACCTTCAGACTTAGAGGACAGGCAGAGGGGCCCCGGCCCGAGACCATCAGGGACTAATCATGGAAGCCAAAAGGAAGCAAACGAAGAGTTCTGAGGAAGAGATGGCGTCACACGGCAGAGGGGACTGACAAGGCAATGGATTTGCCATTAGAAATCAGCGGTGACCTCGCTGAGAAAGGATCCTCTAGAGTTGCCGGACCCAAGCCCGCCTGCCAGGGAGCCAGGGATCGAGTAGGGGCAAGGAAGGGGTGGTAGTGAGTGTGGGAGCTTGATGCTGAGGAAAGAAGGCAGTTGCTTGCAATTACAGGGCTGACTCTGTAGGTTGAGGAGAAGGAAGGGGGACATAAAGGAAGACACTCCTATATCGGTTGTCACTGTTCTGAGTGCTTTGTCTGTGTGGTCCTACCAGTCTTCAACACAGATCTATGAGGAAGACGCTCTGCTCTATATTACATAGATGAGGAAACGGAGTAACAGAGTGGTTAAGCAGCTCCTAAAAGTCAGACAGCATTTACAGGGCAGGTTTGGGGTACAAGATCACAGGAGGAAGAGTTGGTTGTGGGAATTGGGGTGCCAACTTCTGAGCCTTGGTGTGGGGGGAGGAGATGAGTAGGGAAACAGGGAGGAGGGACCAGAAGAGTCCTTACCAGATGCTCTCCTCTCGTGGTGTAGATGAGACAAGGCTGTCAAGAATGAACAGCTCTGGGGGTAGAAAACCTGGCAAACTTGGGAAAACACTGCTGTGGATACCAGTAAGGGAGCTGAAAGAGAGTCGCTGAAAAGACTTTCAGGCAGCTGGATCCTCAGATCCTGGGTGGGTGGAGGACTGGAGACCAGGTTGGGGGGTGGGGGGCAGGATAAATCAGGAGCGAGCTGAGACTGTTGTCGCTGCTGCAGTGAGGTTATAACTGAGGAGACCGACCCTGTGGTATAGGCTAGACAGTGAGTGAACCGGACAAGGGCGGAGAGCCTGGGAGAGCACTGCACATCTGGAACGGGCCTCTGGGCACACTGGGACTGGGAACGGTGGAGGAACTCAGCTGAGAGATGATGCCGGGCCCAGCCAGGCTACCAGCGTACTGAGGCCGAGGGGTCTGTGCAAGCACTGCGGGGTTGTGGAGTCACACTCCAGTGGGGCCTCGGTGTCCCCAGGTGCAGCTTGCTGAGAGGCTAGCCATGTGGGCAGGTTGGCGTGACAGGCTGAATGTAAACAATCTGTCAGATTCCTCAGGGCCAACGAGGCGGCTGGCTGGGCCAAGTGAAAGGGTAGGACACAAGATTTCGAAGTTTGCAATTCGGGATTTGGGGCTTCTTGGGCGTTAGACATTCAGGAGGCTGCCATGCTAGGGTGCATTGGAGGCAAAGGTCCTCAGTATGGAGGGCATCATGGAACTGGGTGGGCAAGCTAGCCGAGTGGTGAGCACCTTTAGGGGGCTGGCAGGAGTGGAAGCAGAGAGCGCCGGAAGACACATTTTGTTCTGTGGCCTGGAGGCTCGTGTCCGTTTGTAGGGGAGCAGAGGGAGGCAGAGTCAGAGGAGCTCACACTGCAGCAGGTTTTCCAAGACTGGATGGAGGGTGTTCTCTACCAGGACTGCTTAGCGTCCAGTGGCATTTTCTGGATCCTTTTCCAGCATTATTTTCCCAGTTGTTGTTTGCCTCCAGAGCTGTGCCCTGCCTGATGAATGTTGATGGACGCCATTCTGTCCTCTGTCTGGGGGCCGGATGAGGTGAATGTGCAGGAATTTCAGTGAGTGAATCCTGGGCACCGGCGGCAGTGACTGGGTGTGCGTGGCAGGGGAGCCCCCAGTTCTGTAACCCACAATAAAAGTAGGTATAGAGAGAGTCTTCACAAAATTGGCTGCATTAATGTAGCTTTCAATCATGCTTAGATTATAGAGCCTTTTCCTCGTTGTCACTCACATTTAATAGCATTTCCGAATTAAGGCATTATTGCATGACATTGACAGAGCGCCATGAAAAGGCTGTTTAATTGGAAAAATCATCCCAGAACCATTTTTTAATAAAGAAAGAGGCTGTGCAAACTTGATTTAGCCTACGTTGTTATCTGAGTCTGTAAATTCACCAAGGTTTCAGTCAAACCATTTTTAAGTCAGGAAGATAGAAGCTCGTTAGAATTGAATTGTTGACTCAGGAGCCGAAGGAAGATGGGAATTAGGGGCCCCTAGTCCAGTACACAAAGGAAACTGTGGCAGGGAGGCTCGCTGGTGCATCGGGGCCCCTCTGTTTCCCCTTCGACGCTCCTCCCTTCTCCCTCCAATCTGAACGTCACAAAGGAAATAACCTTCATCAGGACCAGAAAACTTTGGGCCCGGGGTTCCGTGGCTCTGTTTCTGGCACAAAGGTTCGAGGCCTCACACAGCCACGTCTGTCATTCTGTTGAGAAGAAACGAGGAGGGTCTGTCACAAGGAGGTGGTGACAAGGTAGCACTTGGGGCCTGGCTTTCTGTTCATGAGGATAAGAGTCACAGACAGAAGCCTCCATCCCTTTGTTCATAGAAGAGTGAGCAGTCTCACTGGAGGCAAAGTCTATTTGATTTATAACTCCAACATGTGTAAGGAAGCAGGAGAAATAATGTCTAATAAATGTGATTGGTGAAAGAAGGTAAAGACGTACTGAAAAATCTGCCTTCAGCTTGGTTAGAAATTTTATTTTTATTATCATTATTATTTTTTAGAGAGAGAGTGAGAGCAAGGGAGAGGGGCAGTGGGAGAGAGAAAGAGAAAGAGAGAATCTTAAGCAGGCTCTACGTTCAGTGCAGAGCCCGACGCAGGGCTGGATTCCACACCCTGGGATCACCAGCTGAGCTAAAATCAAGAGTCAGACGCTCAACTGACTGAGCCACCCAGGTGCCCCTTGGTTCGGAAATTTTTAAGGAAGGGATCTATTGTACCACATCGGGACTATAGTTAATAATACTGTCCTGTGTGCTTGAAATCCACTAAGAGGTTAGGTCTTAAGTGTTCTCACCACACACATTTAAAACAAGGTTACTATGTGAGGTGATGGACGTGTTCATTGTCCTGATCGTGATAATCATTTAGTAATAAATGCATGCATCAAATCACCATATTGTATACCTGAAATAGATATATTTTGTCAGGTATAGCTCAATAAAGTTGGAGAAAAAGAATAAAGAGCAGAACATCAGAAATAAAGGGGGCACCTGGGTAGCTCAGTTGGTTAAGTGTCTGACTTCGGCTCAGGTCGTGATCTCACCATCCATGAGTTCGAGCCCCACATCAGGCTCTGTGCTGACTGCTTAGAGCCTGGAGCCTGCTTCAGATTCTGTGTCTCCCTCTCTCTCTGTCCCTCTCCTACTCATGCTCTGTCTTTCCCTCTCTCAAAAATAAACGTTAAAAAATTTTTTTTAAAAAGAGAAGAAAGTTTCTAAGGAAGAGGTTAAGATAGTGATTAACTCACAGGAAGGCCTGTTGGCTGTTGTAACTTTTGAGCATAATGGTAAGGCTCTTCCTGCTTCGGGCCGGCTTCCCAGTTCCAAGATCACTGCCCCAACTTGCCTTTTTTCCCTTCCCCTCTTTCCCCTAACATTTACCTCTGGGCTACATACAGGGATCCGCAGAGTCCCTGAACACTTAGAATTTTGATTCCTTGAATCTTTACGGTAGCTAATCTAGCTGGGGTGCAATTTTGTGTTTCACCAGGAGAAATACTTAACTGTATCCGGAAATCTCTTTAATGTCAAAGTTTTGGAATACATTTTTATTTATTTTCATTGCCTCCTTTATTTCAGTAAATTTGGAATCTAATATATTAATTTTATTCCAAAACAAGGGATTTGACTTTTAATCATTTCTAAAAGCCCCCCTATAGGGGGAAATTGTGTTTAAAATAATTTCATTTTCAGCAGGAAGAAGTAGAAAAGAATGAAACGGACCCTGAGCCACAGAAAACTGAAAGCATATCACTTCTTGTGGTTTTTCCTGTTTGATACTGTACTTTCTGGAAGATGCAATTTTCTGCTTCCATTTCTGTTGTCAACATGCCAGGATTTCCAACAAAGTGGGCCCAGTGTTTCACTAGAGGTTACTTTTCCTTGGAAGCAATTCAAAAAAAATCATCATTCTGTTTCTCCTTTTTCATTTGACATTTGGTAAAATAGTGCTTTGGCAGCTCGACAGGAGCTCTTAGGAGCCTCGGTATTTTTTCTCCCAATCTTTGCCTTTCAAGAAGTGCCTTTTCAGAATGTGGCTTAAAACTGAGTATAGAGATAAGAACACAGACCTGATTGCTTGGAGACCAAAACTGTAGGGAAAAGGGGAGAAGACCTGGCGGGGGGAGACTGTGGACATTCCCTACGTGGTCACCCATTTTAGTGTTGTGCCCTCTGGTTTCTTTGTTGGGTCTGCTGCAGGCTGCGCTTCCAGCTCTGGGCTCTCCTTGTTATGTTCTTTTTTTTTCTTTAACGTTTATTTATTTTGAGAGAGAAGGCACGAACAAGGGAGGGGCAGGGGGTGGGGAGAGACGCTTTACGCAGGTTCCCAGTGCAGAGCCCGACACAGGGCTCGATGCCATGACTGTGAGATCCTGACCTGAGCCAAAATCAAGAGTCGCACGATGAAGGGACTGAGCCACCCAGACACTCTTTGTTGTATTCTGTCTTCCTTCTGCACCAAAGCTAGTGAGTGTTATGCTGTGTCCTGGTTAATTCTCTTTTTTAGTCCTTCCTTAGAAACAATTCCTAGAGGTCATCCAGACTTTTACTTTTTTTTAAATTTAATATTTATTTATTTTAAGAGAGAGAGAGAGACAGAGCACGAGTTGGGGAGGGGTAGAGAGAGGGAGACTCGGAATCGGAAGCAGGCTCCAGGCTCTGAGCTGTCAGCACAGAGCCCGACACGGGGCTCGAACCCACAAACTGTGAGATCATGACCTGAGCCGAAGTTGGACACTTAACCCACTGAGCCATCCAGGCGCCCCCAGAATTTTACTTCTTAATACTCCAAAGGCCCTAATCGTAATCCTACTTATTGTCAACTATAAAATCCTATTTTTCTAATACAACTTTCTTTCTACCATCCCAGCCTTTCCTGTTTTTACTCATCTGGGTTTTTAAAAAATTTTTTAATGTTTATTTACCTTTGAGAGAGAGAGAGGCAAAATGCAAGTGTGGGAGGGGCAGAGAGAGAGAGAGAGATGGGATCAGAAGCAGGCTCCAAGCTCTGAGCTGTCAGCACCAAGCCCAATGTGGGGCTTGAACCCATGAACTGTGAGATCATGACCTGAGCCGATGTTGGACGCTTAACCGACTGAGCCACTCAGGTGTCGCTTTATTCATCTGTTTTCTTTCTTCTACTTCTGCTCCTGATTCTATGAACATATCACTTCTTCCAGGAAGCCCTAATTCTCCAAATAGGGCTTAGGTATGCCTTGCGTGTACCTTGTACTTCCCATATCATAATACTCTGTCAAATTGCGTATTTCATTAATTACCTCACTCACTGGACTGTGAGCTTCTGGAAGCTTAGAAGCAAGTCTTTGTTAATCATCTTTGTCTCCATCTAGTCCAATGTTGGCACAAGGTGGCATTCAATAAATACTTGTAGAATTGTGTATATTCTCATCTCCTCTTGCCCTATCAATTGTAAACACTGTATTTTTTTTCAGTCTCTCCTCTACAGTCTCTTTGTTTACCTCCTCCTTCTTAAAAAACCTTCTTCCTTAATGAACCCTTAATTAGAGGTGCCTGGGTGGCTCAGTCAGTTGAGCATCTGACTTCGGCTCAGGTCATGATCCCGCGGTTTGTGGGTTCGAGCCCCTCATCAGGTTCTGTGCTGACAGCTCAGAGCCCCGAGCCTGTTTTAGAATCTGTGTCTCTGTCTCTCTCTGCCCTTCCCTCATTCATGCTCTGTCTCTTTGTCTCAAAAATAAATAAACAAAAAAAAATTTTTTTTAATGAACCCTTAATTAAGCTCTTAATTCATTCCATCATTGGCCTTTTTGTTTCCAGGCTTCTGTTTGGAATAGTTCATACTCACCGTACCCACCGCTTTCCCGCCTGACATCCAGGCTGATTGTCTGTGCCCCCTCAGCACGCTGATGCGTTCTTCTGTGAAAAGACTTCCTGGTTACTGCAGTCATTGTCATGTGTGGTTTAGTCTCTCATTAGACAGTATCCTTCTGAAAGGCACAGACTCCACATCCACAGATACAGACATGTAGCAGTTATTCTAGAAATGTGTGTTAAGCAAACAAACATTTGTAGGAGATTTGTTAAATAACCCCCCTTACAAAGAATCTCTGCTTACCTTAGTGGTGGCACAATTGATGATTATTATTTGCGTAGACATTAATTTGGTACCATCATGTTCAACCACCAAGAGCAAATTAGAATGTAGTTAAAATCTTCCCTGAATTTGGGAGGGCGCACCATTCTAATTAGAGTTAATGTCCTTGCTGTAACATAAGTGACTATGCCAGTGGAGGTGAAAAGAGAAACTTAAAAAAAAATTCTTTTCCTATTTCATTTTTCCCTCTTCTTTTACTGGTAAGGATAAGAAGAAGAAGGTGCCAGAAGAGAAATAGTTATCTGAGAACATCTGTCATCTGTTCATTGCCTGGGGACCTAGTGGGTAGTTGGCAGAACCTGCCTCGTTATCATTCTTTCTTTTGGTCTTGCGTTGAGCCACAGTTTCTCTGGGAAACTGACCAAGTCTTTCTGTGCCCGTTGAACCGGGCGTTGTGTTGAAGCGTCTTGCGCTGAGGCAGGGCACGGGCACAGTCTTCATGGGTAATCACTCCTGTCTTGAAACGGCTAAGGCAAGGCATCTCTTACCAGCGGCAGAGAGGGTTGCGGGGACTCTGGGAAACTGACAAGCATGATGTGCTTTTCGAACAAAAGAAGAAAATATGCCTTTCCAGGGCATGAGCCATTTCGATGACTTCCATCACTGGCAGTGGTTTGGTTACTAGCCGTCTGTTCTTCCAAGTTCTCACACATTTAGGGGAAGGGCTTTTGGTGACTGGTTGTTAATTGTATTGTGTGACTTCACCTCTCTTGAAAGGAAATGAACCCATATCCATGCTCAGAGAATTGAAGGAGATTTTGTCGGTGAATATAAAAGAAATGACTCTAATATAAAACTCCTGTGTGATTCACAATACCAGAAAGCCGATCAAATGACAAACCACGGACTTGGGAAAAGAGATTTCCAATGCATACATCAGAGGAAAAGGTCTACTTTTTTGGTAATGCATAAACAGCTCTTAAATTTGAGTAAAGGATTTAAACAGAGAGAGAAACATACACATGTTTATGAGCATTAAGAGGTACATGATCCCACTTATAATGAAAGTAGTGTAAGTGGTAAAATGTCTGTCACGATTTAGGCTGGCCAAAGACCCAACATTTGATAACACCCAGTGTGGGTGAGCATGTAGACAAGCAGGTGTTCACGTGGTGTTAGAGGGAGTGTAAACTGATGTTGTTTTCTCGGCAGTGTCACTCAGAATTAAAATGTAAATAATCTCGGACCTACCAATTCAATTTCTGGGAATTTGTCCAAAACAATTTACAAATACAAACAAAGATGTCTGTACGAAGATATTCATGATAGGCATATTTGCAGTTAAGTAGTGAAACAATATAAATGTCTCCGAGTAGAAGACTGGTTAAGTAAATTATGAAAAGATTTACAATCTGTGCTGTGCATCGTATGCTTATGTTCAGTCTCTGTGCCCAGCATCAGTTTATAGCTTCTCAATTCCAGAGTCGTCCTTCATTTCCTGGTCTGTGAGAGTGGATCTGTTCCCTTTTAGTATTTCTCCTTCACCAGCTGAGATGTAATAAACTGATTCCTGGCCCACCTTTTTGAAAGCAAGGGGGTGGGGACAGATGATATTTATGCTTCTATAAATATGCACCTGCATGAACATGTTCTGGAAGCTATAGAAGTAGACGTTGAGAGGGATTACCTCTAAGGGTAAGACTGAAACCTGGGGAGATAGACTCATCTGAACTTTCTTACCATGTGCATGTTTGATTTTATAGTTAGAGAAAACTACAGAACTTTGGTTAGATGTCAAAGGAAAAAAAAACAGACTTGCATCAGTGGAGGAAAAGGCTGTTCCTAGCTGGACATATGAAATATTTTAACGATGTCTTTTAATCAAAATTAATTTATAGACTTACTGCAGTCATGGTAAAGAAAAAAAAATCCCAAGGTGGAGTCAGGGCATAGTTTTTATCGTTAAGAAGCTTAGAGCATGGTTTAGGAGACAGAAACATAATGTTCACAGAAAATGCCTTGAACAGTTACAGGGCAGTATATCAAGTGCAAAGCAATAAAATTGAATACATATGTATTGTGGGAACTTGGAGTCCTTTGAGAGAATAGACAGAATGGAGTTAATCAGCAAAGGATAGTTAAAAAAAAAACTTAACAAAAGATAAGCAGTAACAAGAAGGACTCTTCCTTAACGTCTGTATTCTCCCCCACCCCCCAAAATGGAAACTCCCTCTCTCCCAAAGTCCTCCGCATCTAGGGACGGAACTCTTTCCACAGTGTATTTTGTATCGAGACCTGTGTGGGGAAGTCTATGAACTGCCCGCATTCTTTGTTCTGTCACTGAATAAAGTGGCCCAGATGCCTCTACATTTTCACTTTTGAGTTTGCGAAAGACTGAAAATGAAGTAAATCAAGGACAGACGGGATTGGGTTGACCATACAAGGAGTACAATGGTTTGAAGAATCTGGAAACAATACTGACCACATTTGTTGGCATTAATTCATCGAAGCAATAATGCTGTATATAAGAAAGTATGTTGCTGAAGAAGAAAAGTCATCAGTTCTGAGTATTTGTTGCAATTGAACTCTAACTTGGAACTGATGAGAAATTCTTTAAAAAAAAACAACAACCCAGCAGCGTATTAAGCATTGGGAGCTTTAAAAAAAATTCCCTTAGCATTTGGAAAACATTTTATCATCTTTATGCCGGTTATAAAGATTAGAAGTTAAGTCCTAGATTGTTTGATTTAGAAGGTATGACATGTTGCTCCAGCCTGGAACTGGATAGAACTTAAAAAAAATTTTTTTTAATGTTTATTTAAATTTGAGAGAGAGAGAGAAAGAGCGCAAGCAGGGGAGGGGCAGTGAGAGGGAGACACGGAATCCAAAGCAGGCTCCAGGCTCTGAGCTGTCAGCACAGAGCCTGATGTGGGGCTCGAACTCATGAACAGTGAGATCATGACCTGGGCTGAAGTCAGACACTTAACTGACTGAGCCACGCAGGCGGCCCCCCCCCCCCCCGGCATTGTTCTTAATGAAATGACTAGAAGCATCCTGCAGAACACCTTGGGAAAGGCTGATCTTAGATAGAATCTGGACTTCAGAATCCTGGCGCATTTATGGCCTTACTGTAAAGTGCAGATGCCCTCGGGGGTGCCATTCACCACTGCTGCCAGGATTGGCATTCTGTGTCTCAGGGGAGATGCTAAGGCCAGGTACCTCAGATGGCCTGGACAAAGTAGCATTTGTTCTCTGCCTACAATGAGTTCTCAAAAGGGAACAAACTTTCTGGCTTCTCTTTATATAAATCATTCTTCATAAAATAATTACTACTCACTTATTCACTTAATCACTACTCAAGGCTTGCATTATTGTCTCCATTATCACAAGCGGGGTGACGAGGGGCATCTAGCAAGTCTTCGTTGAACTATCAAGAAATATTTAGGGGCACCTGGTGGCTCAGTTGGTTAAGCATCTAACTCTTGATTTCAGCTCTGGTTATGATCTCACAGTTGTGGGAATGGGCTCTGCGTTGAGCATGGAGCCTGCGTGGGGTTCTTTCTCCCTTTCTCTCTCTCTCAGCCCCTCTGCCACTCATGTTCTCTGTCTCAAAATAAATAAGTGAACATTAAAAAAATATTTAGGCTCTCTTCTGAATCTTAAAATATCGATTATTTCTTTTATTTATTTATTATTTTTTTATTTTTAAAATGTTTATTTTCTTTTTGAGAGAGAAGAGAGCATGAGCAGGAGAGAGGCAGAGAGAGAAGGGGACAGAGGACCCAAAGCAGGCCTGTGCTGACAGCAGAGAGCCCACTGGTGGGACCGATTTCACAAATCGTGACGTCATGATCTGAGCAGAAGTCAGATGTTTAACCGACTAAGCCACCCAGGCACTCCTCTTTTTTTTTCTTTCTTTTTAATGTTTATTTATTTATTTTTGAGAAGTGAGGAAGGGCTGGGAGGGAGGGAGCGAAAGTCTCACTGCTGTTAGTGCAGAGCCCCATGTGGGGCTTGAACTCGGGAACCAAGAGACCATGACCTGGGCTGAAATCAAGGATGCTTAACCAACTGAGCCACCCCAGCGACCCAAGTTATCAATTAGTTTTAACCACCCACATTCACAGATACTTTGTAAAAACTCATAAAAGGATCAGGAGGCTGGAGGAAAGGGAGCAAGGGCGGGGAGAACACACGGATGGTGTGGAGGGTGGGTGTTGTCCATCTTTGTTCAGGAGTTCAGAATGTGTTTCCCGAATTGTCTAGTTCTCTTGGAGGCAAGGTTCATTCCTGGTGTGGGAAACAAGGCAGAAGAAAAAGTTAAATTTTCTTATAGCTTTCAGCCCATTGACAAGTCCTTGAAACAGGCAGGGTGACATTCCTCTAGAGCTCAGCTCAATGATGACAGTTTGCTGGGGCCAAAAGGCAGTCCTAGCCCAACAACCCTTCCCTCCAACCCCGCGTCCTTTAAGTCCACTTTAACATATAAAAACTCCGTTGGAAATTTCCTTTATCTCTGCCCCCCAAATATATGTTGGCAATCATCCTCCAGGCATACGGCCCGCTGCTACACATCTGAAGGGTCTCGTGACTAAGGTTTTTTGTACTCAATGATTTTTTCCTAACAACACCTACCCCCATCAAGGTCCTAGAAACCTTGCTTCTAAAATTCCTTAGAGATTTACACTATCCCTAACCCCCTCCTAACTTGAAGGTATATAATCAGGCACCTGTCCCAGACCCAGTGCAGCTCTCTCGGCCCACAAGTCCTGTCCCCGTGCTTTCATGAAACCATTGTCTTGCTCTGAAAATGGCACAAGAATCCCTTCTTGGCCATCAGCTCCAAACCCCAACATTTTCCACATCAGTCCCCTCTAGAATTTGCTGACCAGCAATGCCTTCCTGTTTTTAAAGCAAGATAACAATTTTAACAAAGTATCTATCTAAATATGCCTTGGAAATTATGATGGAATTTTTCCTGTAAAGTAGGTTTATGGCTCCTTGTATGGTACCTGTGCTAGGGGATTAGTGACGTGCATTTCTCAATGTTTACATATGCCTCCAGGAAGGAAGGACAGCTGTGTGCAAAATGTTTCTAGACTGTAGACAGGAACGCCATTGATCTGCAAGGGTGATCTGTTCTCTTCCAGGAGCTCTAATAACAATAACTAGCATTTGCACGGGCACTGTGCAAAGCACTGTCATAAATAAACATTATAGCATATGATCCTTACAGCAGCCCTGTAACAGGGAAGCCATTTGGGCACATCTTCATCTCCATTGACATTTGACGAAGCCGAAGCTCAAGAAGGTTAAGATTACTTGCCCAGAACCATTTGAAAAGTGGCTTTTTCTTTTTGAAAAGTATTTTAAAAACATAGTATGTATTTATTATATATAGGTCAGTCATTCAGAAATACACAGTTTAGGAGTAAGCTGGAACTCTGGGCTTAATGATACCAATTCCTAGAGCTACCGGCCTCCTATGTCTCTTTTGAGCACCCAGAATTGAGATGTGCTGTGTTTTAAATGCATTCTGCATTTTGGGGCACCTGAGTGGCTCAGTTGGTTGAGTGGGCAACTTCGGCTCAGGTCATGATCTGTGAGTTCAAGCCCCGTGTCAGGCTCTGCTGACCGCTCAGAGCCTGGAGCCTGCTCACATTCTGTGTCTCTTTCTCTCTCTGCCCCTCCCCACTCATGCTCTGACTCTCTGTCTCAAAAAATAAATAAACATTAAAACATTTTTTAATTAAAAAAATGCATTTTGCATTTCAAAGACTAGATATGGAAAAAAGAATGTAAACTACCCCATTAATACTTGTCTACAATGATTAGATGTTGAAATGATAATATTTCAAGTATATTGAGTTAAAATATATTAAGATTAATTTCACCTGTCTCTTTTTACCTTTTTAACAGGACTGGTAGGAAATTTAAAATTATATAGATGGCTCACACAGTATTTCTAGTAGACAGCACTGGCTAGCACCATTTCCTGTGGTTTGCAAAAGCATAATTTGTATCTTACATGAATAATATGCCTTTATATTTTGCTAACATTCTGGCATATGACAGTGCCCCTCACTTTTTTTGGAAGGAGTAGGTTGACCTAAACTTATCTGTTTTGAAGACTCTTTAAGAAGCTTATGTTAATTTATACTTTTAATATAATTTCTGTGTTTTTAATGATCCTGCCCTCCAGGAGAGGTTTGGTCCAGTGGCACTGGACATGTTGGGGGTCTGTGGTGCTCAGAGTATGAGAGTATGAGTTTGTGTGTGAACACACACGTGTGTGTACTTGTGCTCGTGTGTGACCAGGAGAGAGAGGGAGAGGAAGATGGGAAACAGATTTTCTAGGGGCCTTTGCCAAACTGTGCAGGTCCCCACCCTTAAGAGTCTGATTCTTGGGGTGCCTGGGTGGCTCAGTTGGTTAAGCCTCCGAATTTGGCTCAGGTCGTGATCTCACAATAGTGGGTTCGAGCCCTGCATCTGGCTCTGTGCTGACAGCTCAGAGTCTGGAGCCTGCTTCGGATTCTGTGTCTCCCTCTCTTTGTACCCCTCCCCCTCTCATGCTCTGTCTCTCTCTGACTCAAAAATAAATAAAACATTAAAAAAAAAAGAGTCTGATTCTTGAAGGGTGGGGAGTAAAGATTTGCATTCTCCCCCTTCCTCCCCCTCCCCTTAAAGAAATCCAGCCCTGCGGGTGAGTCCCTGTTCCTGCCGGGAATACACGAGTTAGGGCAGGGGAAAAGGCTGAAAATCACATTAGAGAGAAACACTTTATAGCCCTTGACTTGTGGTAGAAAAGAGACCATTGGGAAACATTTTTCTTTTATGAGCCTTCTCTGATTTGTGTCCCTTCCTCTCGTCCCTGTTGGCTATGGGCCGTTTTATTGTTAGTTGGATGGAAGGCGGAGGTCGTGGGCAGCCTACAGGTGTCTTTCTCCACTGCACAGTCTGCTCCCGGCCCTTCCCCAGGCTTCTCGGGGCTTCCAGGATAACTGTTGCCTCAGCAGATGTTGTTAGGCATGTACTGACAGAGTTTGGTCTCATTCAGCCTAATTATTAAAATTCTTGGCAGGAATTCTGCGTGAATCACCTCCAAAAAAATTTGCATTAAAGTTAATGCTACATGTCTGACTTCAGCCCACAAAACTAAGAAAATGAAGTCTGGAAATGTGGCCTTAACTCCTCCTTGTCCACAGACTAGGGCCTTTTCCCCACAAACAAAGGGACATGCATTTTATTAAGAACCTGTGTTTGGGGTGGGGTGGGGGTGTCCCCCCCCCCCCAGGGGTCACCTCACGAGGGAGTTACTCTGAGCTGTAAATTAAGGCAGGTGTCAGGCCCTCGGGCTGTGGGGTTTGACATCTTGGGTTTGAGTCCTGCTAAGCCACTTAGAGATTGTATGACCTTGTGCAGGTCTCTTGGCCTTTCTGAATCTTAATGTTCCATCTGGAGGAAGGGGCTAATACCTCCAAGAGTTGTAGGTGCTAAACTATTGCATCTAAAACTTGTAGCAGAATGGAAGAGGCAAACACCTAAGACCAACCAAATGACCCAGACCCACCGTTAGCTGCTCTTGTGAACTCCTGTTACTGAATTCATCCCTTGGGTTGAACTCTTCGCTATGTTGAAATGGTAGGAGAAACAAGCACATAACGTGGTGCTTGTCTGTGTGGCCCTTCACTTTCCTCCCTCACTTCCCTGAAAACGTGTTTGGGGGAAAGAAAAGTCCCGGAAAGCCTGTGGCATTGTCACTGAACGACACAGTTGACTTTTGGGGGGGGTGGGGGCAGGGCAGAGTAAGACAGCCCCTTGAGGCAGGAGGCTTTCTGGTGGCATCTTTTTCTTTTCTTCTTTTTCTTTCTTTCTTTCTTTCTTTCTTTCTTTCTTTCTTTCTTTCTTTCTTTCTTTCTTTCTTTCTTTCTCTCTCTCTCTCTCTCTCTCTCTATTTATTTTGAGAGACAGAGAGAGAGTGTCAGTGTGCAAGCGGGGGAGGGGCAGGCTTAGCCTGGTCGGCCTGGAGCCTGAAGTCACCAATTCTGAGATCTTGACCTGAGCTGGATACTTAACTGATGAGCCCCCCAGGTGCCCTTGGTGGCATCTTTTTCATCCCTGTTGTCTCCCTAATGGTCTGTGCCTCCCTCTATATAGCTATGCTTAGGACCTTCACCGTGAGTTTTGGGCTTTACAAAGACATTGTGATACCTTCTGCTTGAAGGTTGATAGATATCAGAGGTTGATATTGGAAGTTTAAGAAATTTTGTTTTCCTATTACTGCTATAGTTAAACATTTATTTTATTTTTATTTATTTTTATTTTTTGACATTTATTTTTGAGAGACAGAGCACAAGTGGGGGAGGGGCAGAGAGAGAGGGGCGGCAGGGGGCAGGGAGACACAGAATCCTAAGCAGACTCCAGGCTCTGAGCTGTCAGCACAGAGCCCGACGTGGGGCTCGAACTCAAAACCATGAGATCATGACCTGAGGTGAAGTCGGACTATCAAGTGACTGAGCCACCCAGGTGCCCCAAAATATATTTTTAAAGTTCATTTTAAGAGAGAAAGAAGAAGGGAGTGAGAGCAGGGGAGGAACAGAGAGAGAGAGAATCCTAAGGAGGTTTCATGCTGTCAGCACAGAGCCCTCCGTGGGGCTCAATCTCATGAACTCTGAGATCATGACCTGAACCAAAATGAAGAGCTAGATGCTCAACCGGCTAAGCCACCGTGGCGCCCCGCCCGCTATAGTTTTTTAAGAGCTCACATTGGTTTCTGTCTGGGCAGGATCACAGGTATTCTTTGTGTGTTTGAACAATGGTGAGAGGTAGGTCGTGAGTAGTAGTACTTTCCCTTGGTTTCAGGTTCAGTCTTGACTCTTCTGCTGGAGTAAACACCCGGGGGGGTATTTTGGGGACCGTGACCATGGAACGGCTGGAACCTGCCACAGGTATTCACTGTCCAGCTGACAGATGGGACTGCGTCAGGCCATGTTTACTCCCAAGTCGAGGGGGGAGCTTTCCCAATGAGCGTTTACAGGACAACATCCAGTTGATTCAGATTTAGCGAACACGTATTGAGTCCCTACAGCTTGCCCGTAGGTGTTGTACTGGTTTTAACTGACTTCAGTCCTCCGGTCCTGTGACTGTTGTCTGAGGTAGGTTCCAGCAAGGAAGCGAGAGGTCAGGGCGGCGGCAGCACTTGAGTCCCCATGAGTCAGGGCAGAGCTTGCAGGTGAAACCAGCTTGCCTGTTTCCCAGGCCACGGTCCTTCCCTGGCCTAAACTCGGAAAAGGACGCAGCTAGCGCTGGCCTGTACTGTGGGTACTGCTATCCCACTTCACTCAGATACCACACCCCTCCTGCCAAGTCCCTGAAATTGGAGAGCCTGAGTGGGTGCAAATTTGCATGCATGTCAGCCTTCCTTTTTTAAAAAAAATTTTATTTATTTTCAAGAGCGCACAAGTAGGGGAGGGGCAGAGAGCGGGGGACAGAGGATCCAAAGCGGGCTCTGTGCTAACAGGCTGACAGCAGCCAGCCTTGCTGTGGGGCTCGGGCTCACAAAGTGTGGGATCATGACCTGAGCCGAAGTTGTACACTCAACCTACTGAGTTACCCAGGTGTCTCTCCCCACCGTTTTTTCCCCAAGTTTATCTATTCATTTTTGAGACAGAGACAGAGAGAGCAGGCAGCAGAGGGACAAAGAGAGAGAGATAGAAAGAATCGCAAGAATCTGCATTGTGATGGCAGAGCCTCATGTGGGGCTCGAACTCATGACCTGAGCCAAAACCAAGAGTGGGACACTTAACCAGCTGAGCCACACAGGCGCCCCATGAATGCATGTCAGCCTTCCTAAAGTCCGTGCGTGTTCCTCGGAACCTCTCTGCCTCTTAGAAGATGCTTCTAGCCCAACAGATTGGGTCATTTTTTAACATCTGCACAGAATGACCCTGAGCTTTTAAATACTGCAAATCTTTCTTCTTGAAAAGAAAAAAGCAGCAATTTTTGGCCCTCTCTCTTGTAGGCGTTGGCTTTTGAGTGGTTTTTGGCCTTCTAATAAAGTGCTAAAGTTTAGGCCTAGTCCCAGTGGTAAAAATGAAAAATTAATGTCATTCATTTTTCTTCCTCTTCAACCAGCAGATCCCTTTTGCCTCTAAGTAAACTCACCACCTACATGCTAGCCACAGTTTGCCAACAGCCTTCTGTGAGGAGAGAGATTTTCTCCTGACATTTGTACCCGATTTGCATCTGTCTGGCTTCTACAAGGGCAGTGGTATAAGGGAGGGAAGAGTTTGGGTTTTGGAGCCAAATGTCCAGTCCAGTTTACTGGCTTTTCTGACCGTGGGTAAGTCACCATTACTGAGCCTCAGTTTCTCCATCTATAAAATGCTTTTCTCTTCCTATAAGTATTTCTGTTTTATCTTTACTAAAAATTTTAGCGTTTAAAACCATAGCTTGAGGAAAATCATTTAACAAAACCCTCTGATTTCTCTGTATAAAATTTATATATAAATTGGGCAGGATCCTTCCTTCAAGAAGCTTACTGTATCCCTGGAGAGAATCCCTTACCTAAATCGCCATGACAGAGAGCAAAAACTGGCATCTGCCTGGAGAGAAAGCGGAAAGTGCTAGTTTTTTTGTTTTTGCTTTTTTAAGGCTCAGTGCTAATTCCTATAGATAGAATAATGAATAGAGCAGTCCTTGCCCTTAAGGAGCTAAATCTCCTTGGGAAAGGCCTGCTATATTTACTTTATAGCTCATGTTAATGTCTGCCATTTCCTTTTTTTTTTTAAATGTTTGTTTATTTTTGAGAGAGACAATATGAGCGGGGGAGGAACAGAGAGAGAGGGAGACACAGAATCTGAAGCAGGCTCCAGGCTCTGAGCTAGCTGTCCCCACAAAGCCCGACGCAGGGCTCAAACCCACGAACCGTGAGATCTGAGCACAAGCTGGACGCTTAATCGACTGAGCCACCCAGGCACCCCTGCCATTTTCTTATTTGTAATTACTTATTGCCTGTCCTCCATCACTAGAATATGAGCCCATAGGAGCAGGAACCCAAGTGTCTCATTCATGGCCATATTTCCTACACCCAGCACTTCAATATTAGTTGCATTAATGAATGGACGAGTGAATTAAAAAAATATTTTTTAATGTTTATTTACATTTGAAAGAGAGAGAGAGGGAAAGACAGAGCTTGAGTGGGGGAGGGACAGAGACAGAGACAGAAACCAAAGCAGGCTCCAGACTCTGAGCTATCAGCACAGAGCCCAACAGAGGGCTCGAACTCACAGACTGTGAGATCATGACCTGAGCTGAAGTCGGATGCTTAGCCAACTGAGCCACCCAGGCTCCCCGGATGGATGAATTACTAAGTAATGAAGTAAGGAGATCGTTCTGGTACTATAACATGGGTGCTATCAGAAAAGCATGCACAAGGCAAGGTGGGCACACACAGGAGGAATCCCAGCCCCTTTCCCTTCTTTGGGGGGCGGGTGGGTGGCAAGGCCGAGTGTCATAGAAGTTTTGCAGAGGAGGTGACGCCCAAACTGTTTCCCGACTGCAAAGTAGAAGTTTAGGAGATAAGATTGGGACCAAAAAGTGTTCCAGGCAGTGGGAGGTAAAAGGGAATTTGCTCCCCAAAGAGCACAGTGCAGTGGACTGGGGAAGGGGTTCTCAGACCAGGGGGATTTTGCACATGTGGGGATTATTTGTCATGACTGGGGGGCGGGGGGAGTGCTGCTAAACATCCTGCAGTGCACGGGCAGGGCCCCCACCACCAGGAGCTGAGGTCAGGGTCAAGAGAACCTGAACCAGGGGAGAACTGCCTGAAAGGACTGGGGGAGGGGGGGTGGTTGCTGGGGTAGGAACGCAGGTGAATAGGAGGAAAGCGAGGGGTGACATGTGTAGGTAGTTTACTGGAGAATTAGATGTCGGTCAGCCAGCTCCATCGATGGAAACTTCTAAGTGCATTATGTCAGGTCATCCTGAAATAATCCTGAACCAAGAATTCATTTAACTCTGAGTGGAAGAGCTCACAGCATTGAAGAAGTCTTTGCTGATCACCGTGAGACCGGGGCACTCTGAAGCTAATAGATTATGCTGTCTGTAATTTCTCTATTTCCTTTCAATAATAGCAGAACATGCAGGATGTCCGTGAGGCTGCCCAGCCTTTTCTTTCTCTTATTAAATTTAAGTGATCACCTTACTACGTCTAGCTGATGGGATAAAAATGCATCCGACCCTGGAAGGTGCTTTTGTTGTTTTTTTCTCTTGATCACATGATTCATCTTGCTAATTGATTGTCCCCCAGCAGTGCTGGGCAGCCCATGGTGGTTTTGTTTGTGCCGTGCTAGGAAAAAAACAGGTCCCTGGTGCCGCAGCATTGATTTTCACCCAACTGGGCATTCGAGGGTGGGAACAGCCCTGACTTCTGCTTTCTTTCCCAAAGACCGAGCATTCAAGTTCTCCAGTGAGCCTGGCTCGGGCTTGCCCGGGACCTGCCAGGAGCTGAAGGCTGTTTTTTTTCTCCCACAGGAAATAATTTTCCTGGGCACGGCAGCCCCAGGTTGCCAATCCCTTGCTTTCACGAAAGCTCACACATGTGTGACAGTGGCACTATTGTTGGGTGTGCTGGAATTCCCATTACAGATCCTGTGTTTATCTCCTGCAGGGATTTTTCTGAGAGGCGTAATTTAAACAGCGAGGCATATGAAGGCACCACTGGTTTGTGGGGAGGGGGAGAGAGAAAGAGAATGTTTTCTGTGATAAGAGGCAACTGAGAAATGGGGTGAGTTGTTGAATGGGCACATGCTATGGTAGAGCCTCAGCCAGTTTTGGTGGCCAGTGTTGCTTGGTCCTTTTTATGATTTTGGACATTTGGAGAGGCTGAAGTGTCTGTTGGGAAGGGTTTAAGGGAGTTTTTGTTTTGTTAAGTTTATTATTTATTTTGAGAGAGGCAGAGATGGCATGAGCAGAAGACGGGGTGAGAGAGAGAGGGAGAGAGAGAGAGAGAGAGAGAGAGAGAGAGAGAGAGAGAGAGAGAGGGAGAGAGAATCCCAAGCAGGCTCTGAGCTGGCAACACAGAGCCTAATGTGGGGCTCAGCTCACAAAGCCACGTGATCACGACCTGAGCCAAAACCAAGAGTCTGATGCTTCACCAACTGAGCCACCCAGGTGCCCACAGTTTAGGGGAGTTTTGAACATGATGAAAAGCTCCTATTACCAGGAACAGCTCTGTGCATAAAAACACATATCAATTCCACAGAAACTTCCCTGGGCTAGGATTGATAAAGTGGGGGGAATGGATGGCTTAATAAGTATGTAGAGTTAGTTAAAAGTGAAGTTGACGTACACAATGATAGTCTAGTAAGCACATACAGTTGACCCCTAAATGACACAGGGGCCAGGGGCACCCACCTCCTGTGCAGTCGAAATCCTACGTATAACTTTTGACTCCCCAGAAACTTACTACCAATAGGCTGCTATTGACCGGAAGCCTTACCAGTAACATAGTCGATTGGCATGTATTTCGCGTGTTATATGTATTATATCCTGTGTTCTTACAGTAAAGTCAGCTAGAGAGAAGAAATGTTATTAAGGAAATCGGAAGGAAGAGAAACTGCCTTTTCAGAACTGTGCTGTAACAAGCCCGTGGATCAGTGGACCCCCGCAGTTCAAACTTCGCCTTGTTCGAGGGCCAGTGGTAGTGAGCGCCCTGCACCAGGTTAAGTGCTAGATGCACATGATCCTATTTAATCCTCCCAAGGGCCTGGGAAGGTGGAGGAGCAATTCTTAAGGCCCATTTTACCAAAAGGTCCAACCTTGGAGGAAATCGAGAGTGGAGAGAAAAATGAATGGTGTCGGGAGAGCTCTGGGCTTTTCGAGCCAGGCAGCATGACCGCGGGTCCTTGGGAATGCTCATGAGTGCCGCTCGCCCATGTGCCTGGCCGTTTTTGCGGGGGCGCGCCCTGAGTGTGTCTCCCAATGTGTGTATTATTGTTCCTTTTTTGTTTTCCTGCGTCTCTGGGGAACCTCTTTTCTGCTTCTTTCTTTGAGAGAAGATGCACTGTCAAAGGAAAGGGTGACAGGATAAGAGGAAAGCAGAAGGAAAATAGGGCCACAGGTGAAAGGCAGAGGGTTGCAGGGACGGGGGGTGGGGCAAGTTGTTCATGTTTCAGGCTTGTGTGTGCACTGCTGTCTGCCGAATGGATGCACTTGATGTTGTCATATCTCATTATGTATTCTGGGGGGCAAAGCAGGGGGAAGTACACACAGGTCACTGTTCCCGTTGTCACTTTGCCAGAGCCCTCGGACAGAAGCACCCAGGGGGAGCTGTGGCAGCTGCTGCTGAGCATCCTGGTGCCACCTAGATGCTGCATTGGCCTCTTGGAAGCCCAGAGCTCTCCATTCCTTATTATCTCAGGCTGCTGGTTGTAGAGATCCATCCTGACAAAGGGAAAACCAAAGAGGGCACTCTCACCGAAGACCGCATATAGTGGCCCAGGCGCTGTGTTTGAGGCCGGGACAGGAGGCTTGGGTCCCTCTGTCTAGGCTCTGCCTGGACTTTCCTAAGAGAGGTACTCACTTTCTCCCCTAATAAGATTATCCTCTGGAAGAGTGTCTGTGATCCTCTGACACTCAGAAAACTCCCCTCTTCCATCCCAAAGTGTGACCGGATAAAACTGGACTGGTCAGCTTACTCCAGGGACTCAGCCTGCCCTGAAGAGCAGTGGTTCCCACCTGGAATGGTGTTGCCCTCTAAGGACATATGGCTGTATATCTGAAGGCTTTTTTTAAAATTAACTTAATTTTTTAATGATTCATTATCTTTTCTTAACCCCATTTTGCGGGCGCCTAGGTGGCTCAGTCGGTTGAGCATCTAACTTTGTCTCAGGTCATGATCTCATGGTTCGTGGGTTCAAGCCTTGCATCAGGCTCTGTGCTAACAGCTCAGAGCCTGGAGCTTGCTTCGGACTCTGTGTCTCCCTCTCTCTTTGCCCCTCCTTCACTCACTCTCTGTCCCTCAAAAATGAATAAACGTTAAAAAAATAAACAAAACCCATTTTGCCCATCCCTCCCCGCATCCCCCCATCTGGCAACCATCAATTAGTTCTGTGTATTTATAGGTTTGTTAATAAACTTTCTTTTTCAGAGCTGTTCAGCTTACAGAAAATTGAGCAGAAAGTACAAAGAATCCTCATACACCCCCTTCCTTCCTTTCCCCATGTCTCCCCTGTTATTAACAATTTACATTAATGTGGTGCATTTGTTACAATGATGAGCCATTATTGATACATTATTTTTAATTCGTGTCCATAGTTTAGGGTTCTGTTCTCTCTGTTGTATATTCTGTGGGTTTTGACAAATGCATAATGACATGTGTCTACCATTACAGTATCACACAGAGTAGTTTCTCTGCTCTGAAACTCTCCTGTGCCTTCTGGAGACATTTTTGATGGTCACAACTAGGTGTGTGTTCCTGGCATCTAACGCATAGAGGGCAGGGGTGCTGCTGAATATTCTCTAACGCACAAGGCAGCGCCCCAACAAAATGCCAGCAGAATCAAGATTGGAAAACCCTGCTGAACAGATCCTTGTGCAGGTGTGGTTGTGTGGGAGGCGGGGGTGAGCTCGAGAGGCCCCAGCGCTGGAAGGGAACCTGGTGTTTGGACTGTGGGAGTCCTGGCCCTGCAGTGGCAGAGAAGAGGCAGCCGGTGGGGGGCGGGGGCAGGAGGGTCTGAAAAGACCCGAGGAGAAAATAAACTGTAACTTGTAGGCAACCTTCCAGCCATACTCCCTACACAAATTCTTGTAGCTCTCACCCTCTTAAATTCAAACCCTGAGGTCTGAGTCCAATTAAAATGCCAGAAATTGTAATTATTGGGTTGTGCATAGTGGGGTTGGCTTAGGTTACTCTCAAATGGGATGCAGTCTCTGGTCCATCCAGAAGTAAAAGCCCACGTCTTGGGTTCTGATCCCTTGTGTGCAAGCAGCACAGTTATTTTTCTCAACTGCCTCAGTTTCCTTTTCTGAAAAGGAAGACGGTTGTCCTCCATGTCTCTGCATAGACTGGCTTTATAAGTTGGTCTCTGCAATGTACACTCTTCACTTGTGTGAGGCCAACGCTGTGTTATGGGCAGCAGGATGTAAATGTTGAAGACCTAATCAGTGAAAAACTGCCCAAGGATGAGCATTTTTTTAAATATTTATTTTTGAGAGAGAGAGAATGAGAATCTGAAGCAGGCTCCAGGCTCTGAGCTGTCAGCACAGAGCCCGATGCAGGGCTGGAACCCAGGAACTGAAAAGTGACCTGAGGCAAAGTTGGATGCTTAACCGACTGAGCCCCCCAGGCACCCCCGCGTTGTTAAACTGAAACAGGCTCATGTGGGGTGCTGAGGTTTTCGGGTGAGGGTGATAAGCTACAGGAAGATAGTGTTTAAAGACAAGAGATTTGTCTTTAAAGGGAAAAGTCCAAGCTGTCAAAGTCAGCACTTTTTGCAAATGCGGGGCAGGAAGGGGGCACCGTGACGTGTGCGGTACTACCTGCGTAAGTCTGCAGACCTCTCGTTGCTCTGTAAATCTTGTCAAGTGGGAGCAAGGACTTCAGTCCCCTGATAGGCATGGGAGGAGAATCCAAAACCCAAACTCACTCCCCTCCAGAATGTAAATATGGATAAAGAGAAATAGTCCTTTTCATAAATTACCTCCTCCACCTTCATCTTTCTGAAGTCATAAAACCCCCAAAATATAACCAGAAAAATGATGTGAAAAAAAATCTTCCTTTGTGAGTGCATCTTGAGGCTGGAGAGGGAAGAGCTTTGCAGAACAAAAAGGTTCCAACTGAGGCATGTAAAACAAGTTTTATTAAAACGTTAATTATCTCCCACCTGCTGGTACTTTGTGACGTTCAGAGGAAAAGGGCTAATTGAGAACAGCATTTGATGTTCATGAAAGTTGCCAGGTTCTTTTCCTCTTTTTAAAAGGGATTTGTTCTTAATCAAGTTTATTTCATAATAAGTAGGTCCAGACACTGCGTTCACATTTGCATTTTTGACACTGTTTAATTAAGATCCTTTACATATGAGGTGTCAACTTCTGTTGTTTTGGATTTAATGTCTTGGTAAGTTTGGACTTTAGGTTTGGGGTATTTTGCCGTAGACTAATGGTAGGGATTACGCACTGGCTGTGCTCCTTCATGCTCTTTGTGAGTGAGGGGTACATCTTGTGTGGCAAATCCAAGGGGAGCAAAGACAAAGCCTTCCTGTGCTTTGTTCCTCACTCTGAAGTACAAGGAGTATCTGTGGGCTCTGAAGTATCCATGGCCTTAAACTTGAAACCTCAGGCATCGTTCATTTTGCTCCCTGTAACCCCCAGGACGAATCTGTCTGCATTTCTCATTTATCTTTGCCTTCCCACCGTCTTCTTTTCCACAAACTGAATTGCAGAATCACTCCATGTATCAGGGCTCAGAGCTTTTCAGTGTTTTGCAACAATAGAAACTTCACCATTTAGTAAGCATTTTTTTAGAGGCGCAGGGACTGGGCTTAGTGGTCTGCGCTTCTCACTGACTCTTCCAAGAAGGCCAGGTTGCACTGCTGGTGGGTGGAGGGGCTGAGATTCTGAACCTGTTTCCTGACGGGCATAAGCCCTGAACCACAAGGCTATGGTGCTTTCGCCTTGGGCTCTAAGAATTAGAAAAACTCCCAACTTTCTGGATCTTGTTTTTTTGAGTCTGGCATTTTGAGCGGATCAGGCACTGTTTATGTAAGTTCCAAGGTATCTATAAAGTCCTCTCACATCCCCACTGTAGTTTGAAGACCTTAACATACCCTAGTTTTTTTTAAATATTTTTTATTATTAAGAAATTTTTTTAATGTTTTTTATTTATTTTTGAGAGAGAGAGACAGCATGAACAGGGGAGGGTCAGAGAGGGAGATACAGAATCTGAAGCAGGCTCCAGGCTCTGAGCTAGCTGTCAGCACAGAGCCCGATGCGGGGCTCGAACCCACGAACTGTGAGATTATGACCTGAGCCGAACAAAGCCGGACGCTTAAGTGACTGAACCACCCAGGCGCCCATATCCTAGTTTTTTTTAAAGCTTTAAAAATCTTGGGGTGCCTGGGTGGCTCAGTCAGTTAAGCATCCGGCTTCGGCTCAGGTCATGATCTCACAGTTCGTGGGTTTGAGCCCCACGTCGGGCTCTGTGCTGACAGCTAGCTCAGAGCCTGGAGCGTGCTTCAGATTCTGTGTCTCCCTCTCTACCCCTCCCCGCCCCACATGCTCTATTTCTGTCTCAAAAATAAATACATTAAAAAATATATATATATAATTAAAAAATAAAATAAAAAGCTTCTTAAGCCCATCTTCTGCCCTCTTCTGCACATCCCTTAGGTGCAGTGTGGATCCAAGCTGCCGGGAGAGGGACACTTACGGAGCCCATCCTATGTGCCACGTGCTTTCTGAACATGGATTGACTTTTCTAGTTGTCTCAGCGACCTGTGCGATGGTTACTGACATCTCTGTTCTGTAAGTGAGGGAACTGAGCCTTGGATAGGCTCGGCTGACTTGCTCTGGACCTCATAGCTCCTGGGCTTGATGGAACAGAACAAGGATTCAAACCTAGGCCTGAGCGCCACCAAAGCCCACACTCTTTTGCTCTACATACTTCCTTTCCGCTGATTGGGAATTGGGTTCAATGGAATTTTGCCATTTCTTAGGGAAAAGGAGGTAGAGAAGTCTTGTAGAAACACATGGAAAACCTTTCTTTTTTTTTCCCCCTGAAGCCAAATGGACCATTTCAGTGAAGGGGGTTTACTTACATCAAGTGAATGGAAAAACTGGGTCATGTCGCTGCCAGGAGCCTGTGTTTCTGTTTAATTGGCTAGCAACACTTTCTATGTCTTTGTTTACCTTGTGGCTAGTTCTGACAATATGGATTCTTTTCTTGGCCTCTGTGCTTAGGAGAAGTAAGCTGTAGGATTTTAATGGAAGGGAGGGAAAACTGGAAAAACTCCACCATGTGGTGCGAACAAAGTATGTTGTTGACTTTGGTGACCAAAGCCTATGAACGACAGCTTCCTGTGTCACACCCTCCAAATCACAGGCGGCCTGTTACTGCACAGCTTTGCACACACCCACTTCTCCCCTCCCCCCGTCCATCCTCCATGGCTGTGGTCTCTTCCCTGGGAGAGCCCTGGCTGGTCCACCCAGTGTTTACTGAGCTCTTACTAGATGTATTGTACCCAGGTTGTCAGGCAAACATGTTAGAATAAATGAGAGAATGAGATCCAGGGATTCTTCCTTCTGATTTAGATCAGAATCAAAGTGCCCAGAGGAGTAAGAGCTGTTCTTTCTATACACCTTCTTTATGTCGTGTCATGTCAGGATCACTGGAAAGGATTTTAATCCACTTTTTTTTTTAATTTTTGTTAATGTTTTTAATTTATTTTTGAGAGACAGAGAGCACGAGCAGGGGAGGGTCAGAGAGAGAGGGAGATACAGAATCTGAAACAGGCTCCAGGCTCTGAGCTAGCTGTAGCACAGAGCCCAACGCGGGGCTCGAACCCACGGACCGCATGATCATGACCTGAGCTGAAGCTGGATGCTTAACCAACTGAGCCACCCAGGCACCCCTAATTCACTTTCTAGAACTGAAACTTTCAGGATTTACCAATGTCCCTTCAGAGTCATTATGTGACTGGGACTTGATATCCTGTCCCTCCTTCCCTTTCTCCTGCCCATTTCCGCCCCACCCCCACCCCCCAATCTCGGCTCTTCCCTCACCACTGTGACTTTTGGTAGCTTAGCAACATTGATTGTCATGTAGCAGAGCCTCCTGTGCACTGCTGGCCCTCCCAAGGAAAAATCATGTGCAAGTGTCAGGTATCCAGCACAATATATCTCCTTGGATTGAATATTCCTTTGGCTTGGTAAGGGCAAAGCCCTTTTAGTCTGGCCCGGATGTGAAGGGACCTTCTGCTTGCTTTATTTATTGATTTTTTAAAGCCAAAGCAATGTTAGCGGAGCCAAGAACAACGTTGAAGAGATTCTCTACAAGAGCATACCCTTGCATGGTTTTCTGAAAGGAATCCCGTCTGCCTTACACTTGGGACCCAGGAGCTTTGGTTAGAGAAATCCTGTACCACGATCCACGTGTGATGGGCCCTGGACACAGAGCCTTTTACTTCTGGTGGGTTCTACCTTGTGCAAGCCTCTTTCTGCCTTTTGTGTGGTTCTGTGCAAGGGTTTTGAGCTGCATTTAGAGCCTTTGTTCAGAATTTCCCAGGAGACATCAAAAGCAAGCACCACAGTCCCCAGGGGGGCGCAGAGCCTGTCTTCAGAATAGGGCATGTGCAAAAAAGGAGGGAAAGGCCATTTAATTCCAGAGACCATTCCTGGCAGAGAAATGTTCTGAACAGGGGAAATGTAAGGACGAAGTAGGATATGCCCTACGGAATCCTTAACCCTTTTGACGGTCAGCCTCCTGCTTAGACACGCACATCTGTTAATACGTTTGCCATCCAAGGCTTGCCTGATCGTTATGGACTTGTCATCCTGCCAAGACCCCCTTCCTGGATCTCTCTCCCTTGTGCCAGCCTATCCCACCTGGGAGGCTGGCTCAGGGCTGCTTTGTCTTAGATGTCCCTCTTCCCCCTAAGATGGCTCTTGCCAGACTCCTCTTTTTTTTTTTTTTTTTTGTAAAATTTTCTTTTTAATGTTTATCTCTGGGAGAGAGAGAGACAGAACATGGGCAGGGGAGGGGCAGAAGGAGGGAGACACAGAATCTGAAGCAGGCTCCAGGCTCTGAGCCATCAGCACAGAGCCCAACACGTGGCTCGTGAGATCATGACCTAAGCTGAAATCAAAAGTCAGATGCTCAACCAATTGAGCCATCAGGCACCCCCAGTCTCCTCTTTCATGCATTCCTCAGTTGTTCTTCCTTGTCCTCAGCTGTATGTCTAGGGAAAACGCTACAAATTAATGATAATAATAATAAAAATTCTGATACTTCATTTTCATAGTATCTAGAAATTACGCATCTAGGTAGGTGGGCTGCCCTGGCCAGCAGCATCCGACTGTTACTAAGGTGAGGCCGGCCAGCTGTCTACCGGGAGCTTCAATTTACCAAGTAATTTTGTGGGGTTGATTAATCATATGTATTTTTGGTCTCTGGTTCTCTGGATTCTGGACTTGCTATTGGGATGTAGCCACTAAAGAAAATTCTAGAGACACATTTTCCCAGAGCATCCACAGGTGGTGAGACCCTTGGGATCAGGCATCAGCTCAGGCTTGGTGACTAACTCACAGGGCTGTCCGTCCGTCCCTGTTCAGGCGTCTGCATGTTTGCGTTCCTTCCAGGACACCGTCTTTCCCCGTTGCCTGGTGGACAGAAAGCCAAATCAGGGACTAGAAAGCTGTGTGAGCAAGGTCAGTGGATGGCGAGATGGAGGGATACGTCCTTCCTCTGGTCCCAGCTTAACCCTGAATGTCGTCCCCCCTGCAATGCCAGGCACGCTTCCAGAACTTTTGTGCACCCTGATTTTCTCTGCTTTTTGCTGACCACATCCCACGTTGCATCCACAGCACCCCCCACACAGTCTTTCTTTAAATGTGCTCCCCCCCGACCAGGCCCGCATCTCGTGGTCTTGCTGCCCCGTCCCTGTACTGTACACTGTATGGGACACGTATCCCGACAGTCTTTGCGAAGCGAGCTTTCCTTGGTACTTCTCTTTATGAGAATTTCTGGTTCTGGTGTTGTGCTTGCCTTCGGGGAGGAATCTGGAGGGTCTTCTCATGGGTGATCTCTCTTGGGAGGAGGTTTTTAACCCAGGACATTTATGGCCAGCTTTTTCCTTCTTTAGCCTTGGGTCACGAAGGTGGTGTGGGAGGGACTGCCAGCTGTGGGTGTCATGGAAATGGAGGCCTGCGTTGGTTCAACTCCAAGAACAAAGCCTACTTTTACAATAGCCAGCAAGCAGCCCCTGCTCGCCCAGCAGCACAGCACAGAGCTCAGGGAGAGAAGAGGAGAGGCCCCGGCTGTGGGCAGGGTGGTTCCCTGCCTGGGAAATGGAGATTTAGTGAGAGTGAGCCAGGTCCCTCATCCAAATCCGCTCTCTTCTTCCTCCAGCCGCTACCGGCCGGCCCGATGGGCACACTTCCTCCACAGGTTGGTGTGAAGAAAGAAGAAATGAGAGGAAAAGATAGAAAACTAGTCTTTTCTCTTCCACTTAAAAATGAGAAGTTTTAGGGGCACCTGGGGGGCTCAGTCGGTTAGGTGTTTGACTTGGGCTCCAGTCATGATCTTGCGGTTCGTGGGTTTGAGCCCTGCGTCAGGCTCTGCGGACACCTAGCTCAGAGCCTGGAGCCTGTCTTCAGATTCTGTGTCTCCCTCTCTCTCTGCCCCTCTCCTGCTTACGCTTTGTCTGTCTGTCTCTCTTTTTCTCTCTCTCTCTCAAAAATAAATAAATATCTAAAAATTTTTTAAAAAGGATTTTTAGATCCTGTGGACTGAGAGGTTGGGTCAGTTGCCTACAGATCTTTCCCTCACCCCACCCTTCCCCAGGAGAGGCAGGACCACCCACCCGCCAGTTTCTGCTCCAGCTCGGTGGCCTGGCCTTGGCATCTGTCTCCTGGTTCCACGTGGCCTAGCAGAGTCTAGCTCACTTTCCTAGCATTCTCTTGGGTCCTGCAGGCTCTGTTCTCCATGGGGTTACAGTTCTGTCAGCATAGTTCTCTGCCTTTTTGTTTTTAATGTTTATTTATTTATTTTGAGAGAGAGAGAGAGAGTGTGAATGTGTGCAAGCAGGGGAGGGACAGAGGGAGGGGGAGGATCCCAGGCAGGCTCTGCACCCAGCACAGAGCCTGATGAGGGACTCGATCCCATGACTGAGAGATCATGACCTGAGCCAATATCAAGAGTCAGATGCTCAAACCTACTGAGCCACCTGGTTCTCTTGTTTTTTTTTTTTTAATGTTTATTTATTTTTGAGAGAGAGAGAAAGAGAGACAGAGCATTCATGGGGGAGGGGCAGAGAGAGAGGGAGACAGAATCTGAAGCAGGTTCCAGGCTCTGAGCTGTCAGCACAGAGCCTGACACAGGGCTCGAACTCATGAACCATGAGATAATGACCTGAGCTGAAGTTGGATGCTTAACTAACTGAGACACCCAGTTCTCTGCTTTTTATCACTTCTCGGAGATTGCAAGTCTATCACCTTCTCAAATCCCCGGCTGTTGATAGAGTCAACCTCACCTTAAACAGCTTCTCACAAATATCGTCTAGATCCTCAAGCCTCCGAGCTCCTCTGCCCAGGGTTGCCTGAACCACATCATCCGTCCCTTAAGGCAATATTTGTGTAAAACATTCTCTTCTCTGTTCTGCCTCTCCACCTAGTAGCGGGGGTGGCTTGAAAGATTTTTGCTGTGTTAATCCAGAGCCATTAGAGACTATATTATGATCATTTCGCTCGTCCTCTAGAAATCTGAACATTGAGCCCAGTTCTCCCCATTCGGGTTTGAGCAGGTAGACGTGTGACACGCGGGGTGAGCAGGCGGGGTGGGGGCGGCTGCTGTTCAGGGGTTTGGCGGCTGCCTGTCCTCACTCCCTTGGCCTCAGCGAGGCCACAGAGCTGTGACAAGTCTTGGTTTCCCCCTTCTGTAAAAAGTAAATCTGCAGCCGTGTAACCATGACTCAGAAACTGTTGTCTCCCAGCAGTAGCAAGGGATTCAGTTTGTCTTTCGTGGGAAGTAGTGTGGTGAGTTGGGAGAGGGGAGGATTTTGGTGTTAGAGCTGCCGTCTGTTCTGCCTTTACCATCAAGTGGCTCTGGTTCTTCTTTTGTAATGTTTGTTTATTTGAGAGAGGGAGAGAGAGCCTGTGAGGAGGGGAGGGGCAGAGAGAGGGGGAGAGAGAATCCCAAGCAGCCTCCACACTGCCAGCCCAAAGCCTGATGCAGGCCTCAAACTCACAAACCGTGAGATCGTGACTTGCACCAAAGTCAAGAGTCAGACGCTTAACTGACTGAGCCACCCAGGCACCTGGTTCTTTAAACAAAGTTTCTTCCCCTTCTCTGAACCTCAGTTTTCTCATACATAAACATGGGGATGATGATGATGATGACCTTCAGGGCTATTGTGGGAATTAAACAAGACCATGTGTGTGGGAGGCCAGGATGATGCAAGGTATACAGTAAATACTTTGAGGTGGTTGTAGGTTGGTTGTAGTTAAAGAAGAGAGTGAGGGGGCGCCTGGGTGGCTCAGTCAGTTAAGCAGCCGGCTTCGGCTCAGGTCATGATCTCACAGTTCGTGGGTTCGAGCCCCGCGTCGGGCTCAGTGCTGACAGCTAGCTCAGAGCCTGGAGCCTGCTTCGGATTCTGTGTCTCCCTCTCTCTCTGACCCTCCCCCTGCTCGCGCTGTCTCTCTCTGTCTCTCAAAAATAAATAAAAAGAAAAAAAAAAAAGAGAGAGTGAGGCAGTTGAGACACCTGAGGATTGGGCATGGCGTGCGACTTCTCCAGATATGGCTGGGCCTTACCAGAGCACGCCAGGTAGAAGGCTCAGTAGCTAGTCAGCCCTAGATGCCCACTTTGCTTGTTGGAGTAAAATGATATCACAACCAGTCCATGCCTTCACTTGTGTTGACATTCATTCATTCATTCAACAAATTGTTAAGCTCATACCTAACTCTCCTAGGAGCTGAAAAGGTACTAGGGAAAAAGCTGGAACAAAATGGTCCCTATTTACCATTTAGACAAAACAGAAGACCAATCATCATTACGCAAGGTGATAATTGCTATTAAATGAGCTAGCATATGTAAAGTGCTTGCATGCAGTCGTAACCATCTTATAAGGGTGTAAGTAAGCCCCACACAGTGTAAGAGGACGTCTGGAGGCAGAGTGCAGAGGAGGGACGCCCAGGCTTGTAAGAATAGGTGATGCTAGGGGCGGCACCTGGGTGGCTTAGTTGGTTGAGTGTCTGACTTCAGCTCAAGTCATGATCTCACGGTTTGTGAGTTCGAGCCCTGCATTGGGATCTGTGCTGACAGCTCAGAACCTGGATCCTATTTTGCATTCTGTGTCTCCCTCTCTCTCTATACTCTGTCTTTCTCTCTCTCTTTCTCGCTCAAAAATAAATAAGCATTTAAAAAGAGGATAGGTGATGCTTAATCTAAGCCTTAAGGAAGGACGAGAACTTATCAGGTAGACAGATGTGACAATGGATGGGAAGGAAGTATGAAGGGGTAAGGTGGGGGAGGGTGGTCAAGGCAGCTGTAACAGCGAAAGCAAAGAGTTGCTCCATGCACAAAAAACTCACTGCTTTTGCTTATCTTGTTAAGGACTTTGGTCATTATCCTCAGAGTGATTGAGAGCAATAGAGTGAAATTAAGCAGAAGTTTTGTGTTTGGATGAGGATAGACTGGGGAGCCAGACTGGAAATGGTCAGGAGGCAGGGATTGTCTGAACTCCAGCTGAGGCACCTGGGGTGGAGAGGAGGGAGTGGAGGGGGTTCAGGAGCTATCCTGGAAGCGACTGAGCAGAAGCAAGGAAGAAGGAAGATCGTGGACGACTCCCAATTTTCAGGCTTAGAAAATTGGGTAGAGGGTGGTTTTCACTGGTCACCAGGACGGAGTAATAACAGAGAAGGAAGGGGGCTGGTGATCACTCATGGACAGGTGAGCGTGCCCAGTAGGCAGGTACCACGTGTTCACTCTGGAGTTTTCGATCACCTATCCCTAGATGGAAAGAACAAAACAATTTTTGTACAAAAAAAAAAAATGCACAGATCTTAAGCATTCAATGTGTTTGGACAACTGTTATGTAAATATCGCCCAAAACAAGATGTAGAACATTTCTATCTCCCTAGAAAGTTTCCTCAGGTTCTTTTCCAGTCAACTGCCACCCTATCCCCCGATCACCTGCAGTCTTCTGTCACTGCCACTTTTGCACATTCTAGAATGTCTTTAACGTCTGTAGGGTTCATCCATATGGTTGCAAGTATCCATATTTTTTGTTCTTTGATATCGCTGAGAAGTACTCGATGAACATGTCACGGTTTCTCTGTTCTCCATTTGTTGGAGATGTTTCCAGCTTGGGGTGGGAGAAGGCAGCTGTAAGCTTGGACAGTTCTTATTATGAACATATTTTATTTATTGTTTATTTATTTAAGTCTATTTTATTTATTTTGAGAGAGAAAGAGAAAGAGAGAGAGAAAGAGAGAGAAGAGGGAAGGGGCAGAGAGAGAGGGAGAGAGAGCATCCCAACCAGGCTCCGTGCCTTTTGCACAGAAGATCCCAATGCTGGGCTCGATCTCATGAACCACAAGATCATGACCTGAGCTGAAATCAAGAGTAAGGTGCTCAACTGACTGAGCCACCCAGGTGTCCCTGAATGTATTTTTAAATTTCCCTTGGGGAAGAATTGTAGGGTCACACATTTATCTCCATAACAATTCTTCAGCGTGGTTGCACCATTTTATTCCCCCACTCTTCCAACTCCTCATCAGCATTTAGTGTGGTCCACGCTCTATATCTGCTCTTCTAGTGTGTGTGAAGTGGTTTAATTTACATTTCCTTGATGATTAACGATGTTGAAAGCTTTCCATTTGCTTATTAGCGCTCCACCTAGCTACTTCTTTGAGGTGTCTTCCAATCTTTTGCCTGTTTTTTTATTGGGTCACTCCTCTTACTGTTGATTCATAAGAGTTCTTTCTAAAGTTTGGGTATGAATCCTTTGTCCAATATATATTTGCACAAGCTTTTGAATTTAATATCACTTGGTCCCACCCATCTAAAAGTATTTGAGGCATTTCCAGATTCTTGCCAAGAAATTATAAGATGAAAGGTGCTTTAGTTATTACAATCATTTATTTTGGTTGTTGAAAGAGGGTGTGGGGCACTGTTGCTGGCTCTTGGTTTAGGTGAGGGATTAGGAGTTGAGCAGGGCCCATGTCGATCTGTGAGAGGCTCTGGATGTTAAGAAATCCGTTCATCTGTAGTGCCAGGGAGAGTCCTTTCCAGCTGTTGAACAGCCAGTGTTAGAGCCTTTCCAAGAGTGTATTCCTGGGGTCCTTATGCATTTCAGCGGTTGAGCTTCTGACATCCGCTCAGGTCATGATCTCATATCCAAGGTCACTTAGCAGAAGTCAGGGCTCATGCTACCTGGTGAAGAGGGAGCAGCAAGGGCAGGAGACTGTTCCAGACGCTTGAGCTGCTGGACCCTGGACTGATCAACCTCTAGGAGCTCTGGCCCACAATGTGGGATTTGTGGAGGAGGACCTCATTTCACTTGGCCGTATCCTGCTGTCAGACCAAATGTCCTACTTGGCTTTCAGTTGGAAGTATCTGTCCTTCACAATCAACTTATTCTTTTGACCTAAGGGAGGCTCTGCTCCTAAATATGTGTAAAGAGTTTTAGGAACAGATCGTCAGCTCTACCCTCTTAGTAGGGGAGGGGATACCGTTTCCTCTTTACTCTGCTTCACCCTCTTGTGAGTAGAGGTCTTCCACTTGGAAGAGTCTGTGGCTTTTCTGGGCCCATTCTATTTTGAGACCGATTGTTTGGATTTGATTAGAAAAATAAACACTTATTTTGAATTTTCTCCCTGACCTATCTGAGCTAGGCTCAAATGGTCTTTTTTAACTTTACCACATGTGAATTACAGGAAATGCTCTCCTGTTGGGGAAATGGGTCATTTCCAAGACTTTTCTCTCCAGGAATAGTGTTAACTTATTAGTTTACTAAGAAAGGCTCAACCAGGCAACAAAGAAGTGCTTATTAAAACATTTTCTTCTTTTATGTGCCCCTGCTCACAATCCTATCATAAACTTCAGCCCTGGTGGTTAATCCAAAGGTATTTAATTAAATTCTTTCATTTTACATATGAGCAAATAAACACCCCCAACCAAAAAAAAAAAAAAATTGCTCAAGGCCATGTGTTGTTTCTGGAGACCAGGATTAGGAATTCTTCCCTGACTGACAATAAGATCATTTCCCCCTCCCTTGCAAAACAATGTCATTTTTTGTTTGTTCGTTTTGTCTTTTTTAATCATTGTGATCTCACTATTTTTTTAAATTTCTTGAATGAAACTTCATCCTTGAATTTGGTGCATCAGAAGGTTGGCTTGGAATAAAAGCGGAATTTCCATTCTTAACCAAACAAAATACAGCTCAGAGATTCTGCTTGAAAGATCAGTTGGCCTCAGTGACATTCTGTTCGTCACTCTCTTCTTGGATCACAACAGTGCTTTACCACAGTGGGCATTGTGGTTGAATTCCATACCTGTGAGAGAAGCATCTAGAGACCTTTGACTTAAACCGCACATACATAAGCGGAGTTCTTTTCTTCTGACCCATCCTTTTTGCTGCCCCCAGCTGGAGGCCTCAAAGAGGCAGTTGCAGGACGTGCCTCTTCGCTGTGGAAGATGCAGCCTCTCAGGTGGGGACAGGCAGAGTCTAACGAACTCCATTGGGTTCACGTGCAGTTTCCATGGCAGACGTCTCCTACTCCTCAGTCAACTGGTTGACCTCACCTGGTTGCTGGAAAGACCTCAGTTTCCATGGGTCAAAAACCAAACTGTCCACCAGTTTTGCTTCCACTTTGTGTCCTGCTTCTCCATCCCTCTCTGTCCAGCCATTCTTTCACTAGTTAATTCATTCAACAAATGTTTGGCCTTTTAACAGGTTCTACCGGCTTTGTAAGGTTCTGGTTAACGCCAGTCACGGGGTCATACTGATTCATTGACCCAAGCTACAAACCTTGGCGTTTCTCAACTCGTCTCCCCCACTCTCAGAATCTGATTAGGTCCTTCACCATGGTTCCAGTAGTGCCTTCACTAGCCCACCCACCTCCAGTCTCACCCCCTTTCCATGGCTCCCAGCAGGCCTTTCTCCAAGCCCCGCTGTTCATACAGCCAAGCCCTCATCATAGACGGATTGCATCTATAATTCCTCGGCCTGGACGTCAAGGCCTCTCACCGCAAGCCCCACCCAGCTTCTTGCGTCCTCTGCACATTTGCCGTTGCTCTACACTCTGCCATGGTGACCTGCCCCGGAGATCCTCAGACCGCCAGCCACTGTCACACCCTGAGCCTTTGTGCATGCTGAGTCCTCCACCAGAGCTGCTCTTCCCTCCTTTATGTGGCAGAGTGGTGCTCAAAAGCATGCCGTATATGTCTCTTCAGGTGTCACATCCTCTTAAAAAACCCGTCCTCCACTCTGAGGTTATCACGTGGTTCTGTACATCTCTGTCATGGCCTCTATCACCTGCCTCATGGTTGGCTCCTTACCCGTCTGTCTCCCGCCTCCAGACTCCGTGTGCAGCCCGGGCTTTCTGTTCTGGCCTCATTTCCAGGAGTCTGTTTCCATGATGACCTGAATGGGAGTCCTACTTGTCAGCCTGTGTGGCACCCGCCTCACCATCTCCTGCTGCTGCCCCACCTCCAAAACAGCCTCCAAGGCTTTATACACCACAGGACTGAAAGCCTTGTGGTTCCCCAGGTGTACTGGGCTTTACTCCGCCTCTTGCTCTGTCTTGGATGCCTCATCCCCTTCTTCTCGTGACCTGCCTGATAAAATCCACTTCATTCTTCAAAAGGCAGTTCCAGTGTCTCTTCTCTCTCCTCCGCTTGCTCTAACTCGCAACAAGATTAAATAATAAAAATAGCTGATACTTTGTGTGGCGCTGCCAGTTCCTGTTCTAAGCCTGTGACGCTTGCCACGAAGAAAGCGCTCAGCCATTGATCGCTACTGTTAATTTTGATTTCTCGTAATAAGCTGATGATGTTCATTGTAGTGTGGATGTGTTTCTTCAAAATTCTTCTTTTCCTCTTGCTGTTTCTGTCTTTCGTCCCAGCTGATTTATTTACACATCTAGAGCAGATTCTGCTTCTCTCACGCAGGGATGGCACCTGCCTTTGTGTGTGGCAAAAAGATTGTGCTTGGGTGGAGAACTCGGGCAGGAGAAGGATAGAGCTGTGCTTTAGGAGGAACTGTTGGAGATTTGAAAGTGTTCATCCTCAGTAGACTCCAGTCCGTTTCCTTTTCCCACCTTCCCTCTTCCGTTGTCCTATGTAATAAATGGGCTCCCCTGGGTTTAGATAAAGGCTTAACCATTTTTCCTTAATCAATAGTAAGAAGATTTGTTTTGTTCTGTTTTGTTTGTGGAGGGAGTCAGTTTCATACAAACTCATTGGGTATTATCATCATTAATATGAATGAAGCTTCTAGAACTTCGCTTCCCTCAGGCCTTCCACCACAAGGGCTCTGGAGGTATCAGGTACGCAGAAGCTGAAAGTTTCCAGCAAGAGCCTGGTGTTTCCCAGTGTATAATTTCAAAGGTGATAGGCTCTCTCTGTGACCTGCAGAAGTTGTCGATTTGGGCTCTGTGTTAGTCTGGGTTCCCCAGAGAAACAGAACCAATAGAGTGTGTGTATTTATAAATGAAGAAATTTATTACAAAGAATGGGCTCACGGAGCTTTAGAGGCTGAGAAGTTCCAAGGTCTGCAGTTGGCAGCCTGGAGGTTTTCTACCAAAAGCAGAAGACCAGTGTTCCAGCTCGAAGACTGAAAGAGGGTGGGATTTTCCCTTACTCAGCCTTTTGTTCTTTTCAGACTTTCAACCCGATCTGGATGAGGCTTACGAGGCTTACGTTGGGGAGAACACTCTGCTGTACTTGGTCTAGCAATTTACATGCAGATCTTAATCCTAAACCACCCTCCCAGATACACCCAGAATAATGTTTCACTAATATCTGGGCACGCTGTGGCCCATTCAGATTGACACATAAAACTGTCACAGGCACTTGCATACTCTCTGTGTCTTTTTTTCCCATATAGTTTATTGTCAAGTTGGTTTCCATATAACACCCAGTGCTCCTCCCCACAAGTGCCCTCCTCCATGACCATCACCCCCCTTCCCCTTCCCCCTCCTCCTCAGCCCTCAGTTTGTTTTCAGTATTCAAGAGTCTCTCTCATGATTTGCCTCCCTCCCTCTCCCTAATGTCTTTTAATGATATAACTCAGTGTCCAGGCCTGTGGGTAAATGGCAGCTTAGCTGAAAGACCAGGACTTGATCCTGGAGCTCACCATTTTGTCCCTGATTCTTCCATACACAGCTGGTATTACTTTAGGCCGCCTTTGTTCTGTATTAGAACCATAACCCTCAACTTTTTTCATCTTCTTTTTCCTGATTTTTTTCCTACGGCACACACGGTGTATGAAATTCCATATATAACCTACATCTGTGGGCATGTCCAGATTCTGGCAATTCCTTCCCATATCCCACCCCCCAGTTTCCCAGGAAATAAAGCAAATAACACCATAGGTGTTTTGTGACTTGTTAATTAAAGTATTTTACAAGCTTGAGAGAAACTCTTGGGTGTTGATCAGTAATGCAGCGTAGCTAGGTTGGGGATGGGTAAAACACGTAATTCCCGGTTGGCTAGTATACTTCAACTTTTCCCACTCAAGGAAGCTTATCAAAAACAAATGCTTTTGCTGTGATTTATATTTGAAAAAGAAATGATTTACAAACATCCTTTTAAGTGAAATTAATAATGGATGACTTCTCTCATCATTGAGGTGAGACACTGGTCTTTAATATCGGAGCTCCTGGATGCCTGAGGGATGTATACTCTTCGGTTAATGGTGGTTGTAAATACGCCTTCAGAATTACGGCAGTGAAGATCCCCGTGTTTAAAATCAAAGCATATATCAAAGTTCTGAAAGTGTGGGGGATTCCAAAGTATTTGCTTAGAAGGAACAATGGTAGGGATAGGATTCCTCCTTCAACCTGGCCCTTCCTACTTTATGATGTTGCCTTAGTCCTCCTAACTCTTACCAGATCATAAAAATGAGACTCTTAAAGTTTACCTGTGAGTCTTCCGTATTACACAATATATTCAAGGTGCTTTTCCTATTACTAATAGTTGGTGGAACCAGTGCCTAGCCAGAACTTAACTTTCCCCTGGCTTCTCTAATCTGTTGCTTCTGTTCCTGTGTTGGGGAATGAGAATTAGGAAGTGATTCAGGATTGAATGGAAACCAAAATAATTCCAGCAGAAGCTTAGAGCAGGCCCTTCCAACCTTGGCATTACTGATATTTTGAGCCAGGTAATTTTTTGTTGTGGGGAATTGTAGACTATTTAACAGTGTCTCTGCCTTTTACCCAAGACATGCCAATAGCACCTGCTCTCCCCAGGTGTGACAACCAAAAATATCTCCAGACATGGCCAAATGTCCCCTGAGAAGCAGGATCAACCCCTGGTTGAGAACCACTGGCCTGCGGCAAGCCCTCACTGCCCAGCTGCATCCCTTCCTTCCTCAACAGCTGGCCTTGCCAGAGGCATCCTGCGTGAGGAACTGTTCCCAGAGACACTTGGAGGGAGAATTGGCCGTTAATTAGTAGGTTGTTGTCCATGGCATACAAAAGAGTGGAGGAAATAAAAAACAATGTCAGGATTTACCTATTTAGCACTTTCTCCTTTCCTTTGGACTCCTTTCTCCAGGTAATTTACAGAGTTGAGTATTTGAAATGAGGAGTCTTAAAAAAAAAAAAAAGAAAAAAAATGAAATGAGGAGTCTTTTCTTAGTGGGTAGAGCTAGGGAACTAGTTTCCACTGAAACCTACATCTACTGATGTTCTTATAGTGTCTTTCCACGGTATTAAGTTTAGACATGGCAGAAGTAATGCTCAGTATTAAATGTGTGAAAGTGAACAGGGACAGACACTTCTGCCAAAATGCCTCAAGAAGATGGTCCCATTTACAGCTCAGGGCCACTTCGGGTTCTGTAGAGAGATCCCCTCTGCTTTGTAATCGGGGCAGGTTCGAAGCCCGTGTTGGATCAGAGCAGAGATGTGGCGGGCAGCCCCCTGGAACCCAAGTTGCCTGCCCAGGGCGTCCGGATCAGAGAGCTCGAGCGGTGCCTGGTGAGTCAGAAGCTGGGAGCAGCTGCTGGGGTCTGTTCTCCCTGAGGCATTCTGGCCTTTGATGTAACCTGGTGCCTGCCCTTTAAAGAGAAACAGATTTGTGTTGGGAAGTTAACAGATAGTGAAATAGAAAAAGATTCGAGAAAAGGAACTGTTTGCTGGATGGGGCTCGCCCAGGCCTCTGGGTTTCTGTGTGAGAGGGCCAGACTTGAGAAAGGCCTGGGGCGGGGGCGGCGAGAGCACTGGACACACAGCCATTGCCATTGCAGGCTTCTATGTGCTCTGTGTCTGTCCCTTGTGCGCTGATTTCTGAGATGAAAGGAAAGCCTCTTTTCTTGTTTGTCCTTTCTGGACCTTTCCCTGCTCTACTCCTTTACTCCTACAACTGCATACTGGATGGCGAGCCCAGTGCAGGGCCTGTGTGGCGCGGGCACTACCGCGATGGGGGCTGTGGTTTTTGCTCTTGGTGTCAGTGCAAGCCGGGGACAGTTGGGATGCCATTGGGGGCATGCTGATGAGGGGCTCCTCACTCTGCTGGCTGGACTTGAGTTGAGAGAGATGAGATCAGAGAGGTTTCCCAGAGATCCTGCTAAGTCTTGAAGAAAGAGTAAGACTCCGATAACAGGGAAGGGTAATTGAGATAGAGGGAATAGCATATGCAGAGGACAGAGGGAGGGGACTCGAGGTACATATAGTTGTGAAGGTTGAAGTATAAGGTCAGCAGTTGGAAAGAGTAACAGGGACAAAAAATCTTATATGGGAAAGAGCTGAGACTTCATTTTGAAGGTATCAGAAATGTTTTTAACATGAAATTTTTTTCAATGTTTTATGTATTTTTGAGAGAGAGAGAGAGACAGACAGACAGAGTGAGCAGGAGAGGGTCGGAGAGGGAGACAGAATCTGAAGCAGGCTCCAGACTCCGAGCTAGCTGTCAGCACAGAGCCCGACGTGGGGCTCGAACCCACAAACCATGAGATCATGACCTGAGCCGAAGCCAGACACTCAACCGACTGAAACACCCAGGCGCCCCAAACATGAAATTTTTAAAAATATTACTTAGATATATTTGTAGATTTTCTATTCTGTTCCATGAGCTTCCTGTGATGTCCCAAAACCCACTGTATAGAGACTTTATGATACATTTGAATAGCCCATAGTACAAATCCTGCGTTTTTATTCTGTTTTTCAGGGATTTACTGGCTATTCTTGACTTTTTTCATGGGAACTTTAAAGCAAACCTGATGTTATTCTGGGATCACTTTAATTGATCTACACTATTAACCTAGAAAGAACATATATCTCTATGATGCTTTATGTTCTGGTGGACTAAGAGTATTCTTTTCCATTTTACAAGGTCATTTTTGTGTTTTTCCGTAGTTTTTTTTAATGTTTATTAATTTTTGAGAGAGAGCGGGCATGCGCTAGCCGAGGGGAGGACAGAGGGGGTGGGACAGACGATCTGAAGTAGGCTCTGTGCTGACAGCAGAGAGTGCAGGGCTCAGACTCACAAATCAGGAGATCATGATCTGAGCTGAAGTCAGATGCTCAACTGACTGAGCCGCCTAGACGCCCCTTTCTGTAGCTTTTCAAAAAGTATTACTCCAATAGGCCTTGCAAGAAACATGAAATGGTTTGAAACAGGTGTTTTAGGATATGCCTGCAGATGGCCAGTGGGCAGGAGATGGGGGTAAGTGGTCCCAAGAACAGAGGCAGGGAGACCACAGGAGGTGTTGCCAGGGGTCCCTCTAGGAGATGATACACAGGAAGACCCCCTAGTCTAAGTCATGTCCCTCTGCCCCTGTGCCCCTCAAAATAGGCCAAGTTCCTATAACTCTGGAGGTCTTTAATGACAAGACAGGGTCCTCATCCAGGACTTTCACTTACATTTTGACATATTCTGCATATCCTTTGCAAGTTAATTGATTGCTCATGTATTTGTTTAATTATTTGAATCTCCCAAATGAGGCTGTCTCTGTCTTATTTTTTTTTAATTGTTTTAATGTTTTTTATTTATTTGTGACAGACAGAGAGAGACAGTATGAGCAGGGGAGGGTCAGAGAGAGAGGGAGATACAGAATCCAAAGACAGGCTCCAGGCTCTAAGCTAGCTGTCAGCACAGAGCCTGACGCGGGGCTGGAACCCACGAACTGTGAGATCATGACCTGAGGTAGGACACTTAACTGACTGAGCCACCCAGGTGCCCCTCTTATTTTTTTTTTTTTATCCTTCTTTTATAATCACAAGTTTGGGATTATCCAGAAGGCCAAACTACTTTTCTCCCAGCCTTTGAGAAGAAGTCTTTGGTGTCTTGTAGCTACACGGTTTCATTGGACTTTTCCTTCGACAAAGAGAGACTCTACTTTTGTAGCCGTGCAAGCTCTACCCTGAATATAACTTGAAGGACTTGGAAAGGATTCCCTGGAGAAGCCAGAGAACTTGCTGACCAAGCTGGCATCGGCTTTCTTTCCTGTAAAATGTTTCCACTCACATGTTCCGACTCCAGCCTGAGGCTGGCACTGGCTGAGGGTTTGCAGCAAAACAGTATTTGAATGTTGGCCTTGCCCTGACCCGTGTTCAAATCATTTGTTTCACTAAGAGTATACAGTTTGAGATAGCAAACTAGATTAGCCCGCATCCAGCAGTTTAATTGCTAATTCAGTTAAAAAGTCTTCATTTGATAGGGTCTGCGCTGGGACTGGGAGCCTCCAAGGCTGCCAGAACTTTTCCTAAAAGAAGAGGACCTCCCCCGCTTTTTCCCTAATTATATCCGTGGTTAAGAAATGTAAGCTGTACTGAGGATGAAACACAGGTGTAACTCATAACCACACATAACCACTCCTGGAAGAGGAGTGGATACACGCATGTATCTTCATGTATTTATAAACATGCATATGTGGATAGCTCATGTTGGTCTCATTTAAATTTGATTAAAAAATTTAATTCTGTAACTTGACAGTCTTTCCCTATCAGCATTTGCTGACCTGCCTGAATCTTTGAAATACCAGCGTTGCATTCCATTGAAGAGGTACAGCGTGATTTAGTACCCAGTCCCCTATAAATGGACATTATACCCCTCCCCTAGTCTTTTGCCGTTTCCCCTAGTGCCGTGATTAACATTCTTGTACACTCGTGCATGCATATCTGTAGAATAAATTTCTAGAACAGGAATTGCTAGGATAAAAGATAAGTATGTTGTTAACTTGGATGATATTGCCAAAGTCCTTCATGTAGGGGACAGAGCTGGGGCTGCTTGATAGAAAATGTCTAACTTTAGCTGCTTACAGCCGGCCTCAAACAGAGGCTGGAAGCAAAGGCATTTAACAAACTGTAAGGCAGCACTGGCGAGGAACGCGAATGACATTTGGCAAGACAGATGACCTCTGGGGACCTCGGGTTTTTTGTCCGCTCAAGTGTGGGCAAGATGATCTGTTTAGTCCCATGCCGTGGTTTTATATAAACCCGGAGATGGTTCTAGTTCTGAGCTGGGAAGCCCGGCCTCTGGGAAGGGCTTATACAGGAGATAAAATGCCAGAGATGGCCCTTCGATTTCTAGCTCCCTTACCTTTCACCTCTCACAATTAACAAAGCAGCAAGGCTTCAGGGTATCTGGCCCTTCCCTGGGCAGCAGATGGGCTGAAGTGCTCCTGGGTCATCTACGTCTTTGGGAAATTTCATAACAGTTTACTTAACTGTGCATCATCCTCTCTGCCCCTTTAATGCCAAATACATTCCTTAAGGAGGCCCTTTAATTAGAAGAACCTCAGAGTGAGGGCTGGGGTAATTATGGTTTCCATTGCAATTAGTTTGGAAATTGTCTCCGGGTAAAAGTCTGGTGAAAAAAGAAAAAAAATTCTGAGATGCTGGACCAGAGAATTGTCTAGAGAGAGGAGAAATGCAAGATGAGTTCTTCCAAAGCTTCACATTCCTCTTGGTCTAACTGATGTTTATTAGAGAAAAACAGCCCGAACACCAGAGGCAGCCGTTTATGTGGCAGAGCTCCATTTGTTCCTGTTTTATTCCCTTCGGGGAGCCGCCCTCCCCCCCCCCTCCGCCCGAGCCCCTTGGAGGCTGGGGCCTTAGTCACACATTGTAGAGCAATCGGACTAAGCGCTTTTGCACATTCAGGAACCAACAGTTTGGGGAGGAGCCATCTTCAGATTCCCTGAGGAGGAAATGGAGGAACACTTTCTCTCTGTGCTCCCAGCCTTTCCCTTGGGAAATGTCAACCCTACAGGAAAGCTAAAGATTAGGTTAACGAAGGTCCATCATACGCCCCACACCTAAATGTATGTGTGGTAAACATTTTGCTGCTGCGGGTCTGCAGAGCTTAGTTTTAGGAAGTGTAACATCTACCTGTGGGGCACCTGGTGGCTCAGTTGGTTAAGTGTCCAACTGTTGGTTTCGGCTCAGGTCAGATCTCCCAGTTCGAGAGTTCGAGCCCCTCATGGGGCTCTTCGCTGCCAGCTCAGGGCCTGCCTGGGATTCTCTCTCCCTCTCCTCTCTCTGCCTCTTCCTCTGCTCATGCTCTCTCCCTCCCTCTCTCTTTCTCAAAATAAATAAATAAACCTAAAAAGAAAACCTATGGGGCACCTAGCTGACTCAGTCGGTAGAGCATGCAACTCTTGATCTCAGGATTGTGAGTTCAAGCCCCACATGGAGGTAGAGCTTACTTAAGAACCTATGATATAAATCTGGGTATTCTTTCCTCCAAACAATTTGAAAGTAGATTGTGTACATCATCATAGTTTACTCCGAAACATTTCAGTATGTATATCCTAAGAACAAGGGTGTTCTCTTCGTAACAACAGTCTCATTATCCTATCCAAAAAATTTAGCAGTGATACATGAAGGATGTAGATCAGTTGTTTTCTGAATTTTCCAATCTGAATTTGTGTAACTGTCACCTCATGATTAGATTCAAATCAGACATTTTTTTTTTAAGTTTACTTATTTATTTTGAGAAAGAGAGAGAGAGAAAAATCCCAAGCAGTCTTCACAATGTCAGTGTCGTGCCCAGTACAGGGCTCCAACTCACAAACTGCGAGATCTTGACCTGAACTCAAACCGAGGGTTGGATGCTTAACCCACTGAGCCACCCAGGGGCCTCTCAAACATTTTTGACAACAATTCAGAGGTGATGCATACTTTCAATTGTATTTCACCAGGAGGCATGTCATGGTTTTGTCCTGTTAGTACATTAGTCGATTTGGGTGCCTATAACAAAAATACCATGGACTAGACGGCTTAAACAACAAAGCTTTAGTTCTCACAGTTCGGGAGGCCGAGAAGCCCCATGTCGAAGCACTGGCAGGTCCTCTATCCGCTGAGACTCGTGTCCTGGATCATTGATGGCCGTGCTCTCGCTTCGTCCTCATGTGGCCAGAAGAGGCAAGTGAATTCTCTGGAGCCTCTTTTCTAAGGACATTGATCCCATTCATGAAGGCGCCACTCTGTGACTGAATCACCCCGCAAAGGTCCCACCTCCTAATACCACCATGTGGGGGGTTAAGAGTTCAACATCTATGACTTGGAGAGATAGAAACACCCAGTCTGTAGCCATTGGTAGTGCTGAGCTTAAAACACTTGGTTAAAGTAAGGTCTGCCAGACCTCTGTCTTGTAAAGGCGTTTTCTCATTCATAATAGCAGTAAATGCTATGATACTTTAGGACCACAGGAATATTCTGTCCCCAGTGACTTGTCACGCAGTGGCTTTAGCATCTGTTAGTATATTCATGGTTCTTTCCTGCATTTTATGTTGGTCACTGCGGAATGATCTTTGCATTGTGACACTCCCAGGTTTATTAGGCTGCATTCTTTTATAACGAAGAGACCTTTGTGCCACATACGCCCCCTTTAGGATCACTTCAGACTCATGGATTTTTAAAGAGCTCAATTAATCTGTTAACTTAGTTATTCTTTTTAGTGCCCTAATTATCCCAAACCTGATAAATGGGAACCTTTGCAAGATGCCTCTTGGATCATTTTAACATGCCCTGAACATTCTTTGTTTCCTTGCTGGTGTACAGAAAGGTGCTTAGGCTCCACTTGGGCTTTCCTTGCCCCAGTCTTAGAATCAGCTGTTTCTCCAAAAAACCCTGCTCCCTGTTGGTAGAGAAATGGTGTGTAGAAACCAAGGTGTGTGGGGCTCCTGGGTGGCCCAGTCAGTTAAACATCTGACTTTGGCTCAGGTCATGATCTCACGGTTTGTGGGTTTGAACCCCGCTTTAGACTCTGTACTGATAGTTCAGAGCCTGGAGCCTGCATCAATTCTGTCTCCCTCTTTTTCTGCCCCTTCCCTTACTCACGTTCTGTCTCTCTTTCTCTCTCTCTTTCTCTCAAAAATAGGTAAACATTAAAAAAAAAAAAAGAAACCAAGGTGTGGGCATCAAGTGTGCCCCTTGCTAGGTATGTCCCTTCTTCCAGACACTTTCAGGAGATATAACTAAGAAACTCATATGTTTCTTAAAATCTTGAGCTCATAGTGAGTGGTATGTTCAGTTCGGAACCAGCATCACAGGGCACTCCCTGACTTTCTCATTGCATATTTCCCTTCCTCTTGTCCCCAGTGAGAACCTTGTCTGCAACTTTACAACACCGATAAGCCTATTAAGTAAAGTTCAGGTTTCTATTTTCTTTCTTTCTCCCCTTCCTTCCTTCCTTCCTTCCTTCCTTCTTTCCTCTTTTTTTTGACTATATCCAGGTAAGAGTGAACAGAGAACTGTATCTGGAAGTCACTGGAATGATTTCACGCTTTTTTTTTTTTACACAGATAATGTAATAATCATCGTATACAGTTAGGTTCATATGTGTCTGTTCATATTCAACTTTAGGATATGCTTTTTCTCTTATGCTTTTTATTGGACTGTATTCTTCTGGCACATAAAATATTTACATGGTCCAAACGTCGAAACTAAGAGAAGTTTCACTTTTACTTGCAGAAGTAACCATTTTCAGGGCACCTGGGTGGCTCAGTCGGTTAAGCCTCCGACTTCGGCTCAGGCCAGATCTCACATTCGTGGGTTCGAGCCCCGCGTCGGGCTCTGTGCTGACAGCTAGCTCAGAGCCTGGAGCCTGCTTCCGGTTCTGTGTCTCCTTCTCTCTCTGCCCCTCCCCCTCTCATGCTCTGCCTCTCTCTGTATCAAAAATAAATAAAACATTAAAAAAAAAAAGAAGTAACCATTTTCATCAGTTTCTGATTTATTCTTTCTGTCCCCCTGATTGCGAAACTCATCAGTACCTGTTTGTCTTAGGAGCCGTTCTCGCGCCCCCCAGGAGTGGGGGGGGGGTGGCTCTCAGGGTTGGCCGTGACCAGAGGGTACCGATTTGGGACGGTGAAGTGTGGCGGCCTCATCTTCCCCTGCTCTGCTCTTTGCCTAGTTTTGTCTGTTGCTTCAGTAATTGGTGCAAAAGGCACAGGACTCTGTGGGAAGATAATTAACGGGCAGTGGGGAGGTCCTGAGTTACAGGCCTTTCAGATCGAATGAAGAGGTCTGAGTTTGCTTTTGACGGTCTGTTTACTGGCCTTTGACAGAAGTGGATCTGACGCTGGCATCCCCAGAGCAAGCCTGGGATCTGTGAAACAGATTTTCCCCAAGCAGAGAAGTTGCTTCTCTGGCGGGCCTTTGAGCACAGCTGTTGTTTTGTGCTGGAGTCATTCAGGTTTCCCTTTCCTTTTCAGGCCGTAGTATCTAGTTTTAATCCCCTTCTGCATCAGAGTTGCAGGGAACACATTTTTTCTGTAGAATAAACATCTTGGGGAAGTTAACTTTTCACATTTGTTGTTCTTCATTTGACGTTAAGGAGCTTTTTATAAGCAATTAAAACTAAGAGAAAACCCAAACCAAAAATTCCCTTAAACTCCAAATGACCTCAGTAGGAATCTCTTGCAGTATTTTCTGGTCTTAACTCCTCTGATGAGTTGAGGGAGTGACTCTATCTCACTTCCAAGTGACAGCTTCCTACTGTTGGTAAATGTGGATTAAAAATGTCTAATAGGGTCCCTTAAATATGGTTTTGGGGATCGGACTGAGAAGAGTTAATCATAAAACTATAGCTGAGCAGGAAGCTGGTTCTGAAAGTATTTCCTGGAATGGTTTGGTCTTTTTCTTGAGTGGCGAATGTTCTTGGTGATGAAACGCTCCCGGACAGTGGGGATGGGATGGCATTTGACGGATCCTTCCAATAGTAAACCATTTCGCCAGTTCTTATTTGGAGGATGAAGCCTGATTTGATCGTGTCAGGGTGCTCAGAGCAAACTCTGAAAACTGACCCTGCCTCCTCTTGGCTAGGTTTGGGTTAAAAAGGGAAATGTGAGGTTTTCACTGATACTTCCTGTATCTCGGTCATTCCAGCACCAGCTTTGTGTTTTTGCCACATCAGAATACCAGCTGTATTACCATTTATTTAATATTTTGCTTTAAATAAGCTCACTCTTTAAAGTTTTGATTCATATCGTGGTTAAAAAAGATGAGCAGGTGTTGGAGAAATGCTAGTCACTCACTAACATCAGACTAAGACTTCTCCCCGTAAGTAATTGGAAGGACCAGAAGAAAATTGAGAAGGAATAATGTTTGATTGCTATTTGATTCAGTATTATTTAGTGGGGAGTATTTATGCCACCTAAAAAGTGACTTCCATTGGGTATAGATAAGAAATTCCACTTAGGGAGACATTGCCCTGTGACAGATTTTGACTGCCTTGGTGGTATTTGGGATTGGTGGTAACCACTAATACAGACAGCTTTTATGCTCAGGATTTTAGAATGTTCTTGAAAACTAGGGGTTTCATAGTAGTTGGCATAGGTCTCAAAAACCCCTTATTTCAGGGGCACCTGGGTGGCTAGGTTGGTTAAGCATCCAACTCTTGATCTCAGCTCAGGTCATGATCTCTTGATTTGTGGGATCGAGCCCTGCCTCAGCATAGAGCCTACTTGGGATTCTCTCTCTCTCTCTCTCTCTCTCTCTGCCCCTCAAATAAAGAAACTTTTAAAAAACACCCCTTATTTCAGATTGAGACTCTAGTGTTTCTTCTAGAAACAATACAAGCACGTGCATTCCAATCCATGTTCAAAAAACGAAGCATAAAATGTGGCAAGATAAGATAAAGGTGAGATAAAATAAGATATAAGGAATAAGATACATAATATAGAAAATAAAAATCAGGAAGGAGAGGACAAAGTAGAATTAGCAGGCCAAAAATGTGCGTCGTGGTGATGCGTATAGCCTGCTACTTGGGAACATAAAGGTTTACACATCCTAACAGCTAGTGTCATCTAGTCAAGAAAGAAAGCCCTCGACAAATCCCTCACAGACTACCTAGCTTTGATCCTGGTTTCTGGTGATGTGTGATGGTACTGAAGGAAGCAACTTGTCACCGGGGAGTGCTGCTTAATTTGCAAATCAACGAAAACCTGGAAAGTGCCTACCAAAAACAGTCACTTTAGCTTTGGAATAGGTGGTGTGGACCCTTCTGGCAACAGTTAATTGGTGAAATCAATTGTCTGCTTAAGGTCATTGGCTTGCACCATAAGTGGGAAAAGAAAGACTGTCTGAACTTTTTGTTCTAGAGAGGCATGTGCCCAGCACATCCAAAAGTAGCATCAGTTATTAGATCATTAGGAACACGGGGCGCCTGGGCGGCTCAGTCAGCTACTGCTTCAACTCAGGTCATGATCTCATGGTCAGGAGTGTGAGCCCTGCATCGGGCTCTATGCTGACAGCTCAGAGCCTGGAGCCTGCTTCTGATTCTGTGCCTCCCTCTCTCTCTGTCCCTCCCCTACTCACACATTCTCTCTCTCTGTCTCTCAAAAATAAATGTTAAAAAAATAAAAGGAAGAAACAAGTTTCAAAGAAGAGAGGCTAGAATAGAAATCTGTTCTGATCTGCTTGAAACCACTCCCTCAGGAGAACATTTCTGATTGTGATTCATGAATGGTAACGGTACCATGAACTTCAGTAGCCAGAGTTGAGTTCATGCCCTTGGCCTATGACCTGTTCCTATCTGGAGAAGCAGAGGTCCATCGGAGCCACAGATAATTTGATGCTTTGATGGATTTCTCGACAGAGTGGAGAAAAATGTAGCAGGGGTGTGAGGTGAGCTGCCCCTCATATCAAACACTGGCCCGAGAAACCCGACTTATTAAACAAATAGCTAACCTGTATTCTCTGTCGCCTCTTTTCCCAGGGATGGGTGTGTGAAGAGCATTAGGACTTGGATGCATCATGGGGGACCTGATCTAGACTGGGGGTGGGCATTAAGCAGAGATGGCTCTTCTGAGGAAGTAACACTTGATCCAAGATCTCCAGGATGAGTAAGAAATACTAGCAGGTGGTGGGGTAGGGGGAGCGCCTGGGTGGTTCAGTCACTTAAGTATCCAGTTTCGGCTCAGGTCATGATTTCACAGTTCATGAATTTGAGTCCCACATCGGGCTCTGAACTGACAGTGCAGAGCCTGCTTAGGACTCTCTTTCTTGCCCTCTCTCTCTCTCTGCAGGCCTGGCTCTCTCTAAAAAAAAAAAAAGTCCTGTTTTCCTGTGGCCAATGTGGTTTGGCCTTGCAGGCTAATTGGCTGGAGTGAACCTAGCTATCCAGATGTAGGGCAGGGACAGCCCTGGAAATTGTGGAGCTTCTAGTCAGAGGGGAGTGCTTAGCACAACTAATGGAGCTGTGTTTTAAGACCTGGTAGGTCCCCAGCCTAGAGCAATCCCCATAGTGATCAGATTCTCTTCTGCCCAGCACTTCCGGTCAGAATCCTGAAGGCAAAGACCTTAGCGAGAAAGCCAACCTGAGGGGGTTTAATGTTCATTTTGTGCTCTCTGAAGCCTTGACTTTAGAATGTCCATCTCCTCTTACTTAGGGTTTTAGGCTGTTCCTTTCTCCAGCCGTTACTGCAAAGAATTTTGGCAGATGAGGGGCTAGATTAGACCCCCTTATCTCCATCCCCCCTCGGGACTGCTGTGGGGCTGCCCGTCTCAGATGACAGGGATCATTTTCTGCTGGTTTCAATTGAGTTCTCTGGCACACTAGATTTGATTTGCTGTAGCACATGCATTCCCCTGCCAAGGTACACAGAGTCTTTAGACTTAGAGGCTTGTTTTATGATTTTTTTCCCCCTAAACTTAATTTATTCTACATATCCCATGGCAGAGCTAAACATATGCTGCCAGAAGTGGTGGTAGATCAGATGGGGCCGTGTCTATACTCGTTGAAGGATGGGAGGCTTGCTTCCTTCTGGGGCATATTTTCCGAGAGTGTCGGACTAATTCAAACAAAACTTTTCAACAAACTCACTCGTGAATAGAACTTGTGGGATAGATTGATCTTAGGGTAGCAGGGCAAGTTCTTGCTAGCCTTAGAAAAGCTATTTTGGACTCTGGGTAGAAAATGATCCCTTCCCCCAGCTGGCCTGCAACCCTGGGCATAGCTTCGCCGGATCTCCTCAGGGCACAGTGGGACCCAGAAGATCCAAGGGCTGAAATAAGCTGGGGCAGGGGGGCCATGAAGACTTTTAACCGCTCCTATGTTAGTGTAAGTGTAGGTACAAGTCTAAAATTTTAACACTTTACTCAGGTGAGCAGATGGAATCAGTTAAAAATCCATTCAACTAAAAGAAAACTACCTGCTAAGGCAAGGACTTGCAAAGTGCTGATTCCGGGCTGATTCATTTCATCAGCAAATATTTTCATTGTGTGCCAACTTTGCGCCTGGCACTGTGCTGGATGGTGGGGACAGTATCAGCCCTGTCCTCTGTGGGCCGCTGAGGAAGACAGACATTTTGACGAGTCACACATATAACGAAAGTCATCATCAGTGCTGTGAGTGAAGAGCATTAGGACTTGGATGCATCATGGGGGACCTGGTCTAGACTGGGGGGTGGGCATTAAGCAGAGATGGCTCTTCTGAGGAAGTAATACTTGATCCAAGATCTCCAGGATGAGTAAGAAATACTGGCAGGTGGTGGGGTAGGGGGAGCGCCTGGGTGGTTCAGTCACTTTAAGAATCCAGCTTTGGCTCAGGTCATGATTTCACGGTTCGTGAATTTGAGTCCCACATCGGGCTCTGAACTGACAGCACAGAGGCTGCTTAGGACTCTCTTTCTTGCCCTCTCTCTCTCTCTGCCCCTGCCTGGCTCTCTCTTAAAAAAAAAAAGAAAGGAAAGAAAGCTATCCGGGAAAGGGGAAAACAGTTGGGGCAGAAGGACATATGTAGAAAAAAGAGCAGACAGGACTCAGACTTCAGTGGGTGTAAAAATTGTCTGGCAGCTTTCTTAAGATTTATGTTTTTTGCATCTCACCCTCAGGGAGTCAGAGTCAGTGGGTCAACATTGGGACCCAGAAATCTCTCATCACCCTGGGGGATTCTGATGCAGGTCTTCCTGGGTAAATGCTGCCTTAAACATGTTTGGTGAAACTCTCTTCAATTTGCAATTTTTGTTCGACACAATTCCAGGCCTCCTTCGTAAAGGTGGAGACCGTTAGGTTTGGCGTAAGTGTCACTGCACTGCTCAGGGGACCTTGCTGACTTTGTAGTCATGGTGAGTTTTAGAAGTTTCCTTGAAGGGCGCCTGGGTGGCTCAGTCGGTTAAGCATCTGGCTTTGGCTCCGGTCATGATCTCACAGTTCAGGGGTTCGAGCCCCACATCCGGCTCTGTGCTGACAGCTTGGAGCCTGGAGCCTGCTTCGGATTCTGTGTCTCCCCCTCTCTCTGACCCTCCCCTGCTCACGCTATCTCTCTCTGTCTCTCAAAAATAAATAAACATTTAAAAAAAAGTTAAAAAAAAAAAAAAGAAGTTTTCTTGATGGAGACCCTACTGCTGTGGCTGAAGCAGGTTTTCCCTGATGGGGCTTGTGAGGAGGAAGTCATTGTGATGCCCCAGTGACAAGTGAGACTGAGCCAGCAGCATTTCCTTCTTGGCAAAGAGCTTTCTGGAGGCAGTGGGGCCACAGCCAGCATGTAAGGGTGAGCTGGGCCCCCCTAGATTCTCCTCCCCCTTTTCTCACCACTGCTCTCACTGGCACAGGACTAAAGGAGTTTAAGGTGGCGGGACTGTTCCTGGGATTGGAGCCATTGATTAAACATTGATTAAACTACATCATTCTTTTTCCATCCTCCATTTCAAGTCTCTTGTTCTATCGGGACAGAGTCTGGATGCACACTCCTTCTTTAACCCCTTGGAACGCTTGCTAACCTCCTTTCCAATAGAGAAAGCAGGCCCGGGGCCCTCTGCAGGCCCCAGGGCTGGATCGAGTTTCATAGTGGTTTGGTTTTTGTTCTTTTTATTTTGACACTTACCTTCTATTTAGTGATACTGGTTTTCTACTTACAATAGCAATATAAAACTTCCTTTCAAAATAACGTTGCTTTTTGTTTTTGTTGTTGTTGTTGTTGTTTTTAAGTCTATTTAGGGGCTCCTGGGTGGCTTAGTGGGTTAAGCACCTTGATTTGGGCTCAGGTCATGATCTTGCACATGGTTTGTGAATTCGAGCCCTGCATAGGGCTCTGCGTTGAGAGCACAGAGCCTGCTTAGGATTCTCTCTGTCTCTCCCTCTCTCTCTATGCCTCACCTCCACTCTCTCTCTCAAAGTAAATAAGCTTAATAAAATAAAATCCTTTTTAAAAAGTTATTTAAAACAAATGAATAAGAGGCGCACGGATTGTTGGTGATATACGTGAACAACTGGAATGGGCAATCGGCACGCTGGAGGAAACCATCTGGATCTTCTGTCAGTCAACCTTCATAGCGACCCTGTGAGACCAGAATGGTCATCTCCCCTGGCCGACAGCGGAGACAACTTTCTCAGACAAGAGAAGTGAGTTGGGACAGCCTGGCCCACTTCACCACTCTGTTCTCTCAGCCTGCTCCCCGCTGTGACTGGGGCACAGTGACCACTCACCTTCCCTGCTTGCTCGCATTTTCCCTTTCTGTCTGCGCGTGGCCTGGAGCTGCTCTCAGAGCGGTGGCCTGTGCTTACTGCCCCCCTCCGTTTGTCCTGGCCTCTGTCATTTCAGCCTGGAGAACTTGGGGACACCACTGTTGTGTCACCAAGAACAGAGCTCAGGGGCAGGGGAATCCAGTTATTTGCTTTTGGACGCACATGATCCTATGGGTGGTCTGGAGCCCAGCATGAAGCTTGTTGACATTTAGCAGTTTGGTTCTGGAAGAGGTTGACAGAAGATTACTGAGCTCTTAAAAATGGTCAGCGTGTCCCAGAAAGTCCGTGCTGCTTCTGGAGAATCACTTTGTGTGCGGTTTCTGTTCAGAAGGCCTCAGCAGCTGAAGTTTCCTGAGCAAGCGATTAGTGGCATATCCATGGTCTGATTCACTGGGACATTTCTGTTCTGGAGGAGACAAAGCCAGTCTGGTTGCAACCTCAGAAACTTGACACTCTCTGCCCCTTTGGCTTCTGTGGCACCAGTGGCTTCTAGAATCGGCCTGAAGGAAGGTGCTGGCGCACCTAGTCCGGGAGCGTCCGCGAAGGGCAGCACCTCGCCGAGCGGTCTTGGAAACAAAAAGTTGGTGGTGACTGGCCGTGTTTGCTTCCGCATGTCATGAATGCTGAGAGACCTGGGGAATGTGCTGTAAAGGACATTGGGTTTCTTAAAAGTGGCCATTCATCTTGTCTGTGGAAACCTCAGACTTTCTCCCCCCCCCCCCCCCCCCCCCCCCCCCCCCCCCCCCCCCCCCCCCCCCCCCCCCCCCCCCCCCCCCGCCCCGACTCAGCGCGGGACAGCACTTTCTGGAGCCAAAGAGAATGGAAAAGCTTTCAGAGGGAGAGCCGCCCCTTCACTGGGGAACTCAGCGCGGGGGCTGGAGCGGGCGGCGCTTCTCTCTGCAGATTTGACCCACAAGTCGGAGAAGCCAGCTGCTTTTGCAAACATCCACGTAGAATATTCTAGGCTCACGTTGAAGAAATGTTGTGCCATGAGGGCTGCTGGCTGGCAGGGTGCAAAGAGACACCGGCACCGATTTGCCCTGCACCTTAGAGGAGTCCTCTTGCTCCCATCTCTGCGTCCATCGACCCGGAGGAGTTTCCTTCCCAGGGCCCCAGGTTCCTGTGGGGACAATGGAACAAGGATACGTGAGAAAGGGATTCAAAAGGGTTCAGGGCATAATGCGGTTTTGCTTTTGAAGCAGTGAGGATTTCATGGCGCGCACGGGCCCTCCACACGCATATATCCACACATCTGGCTTAGTTAGGGGCTGTTTACGAGCACCAGAAACGCACTCAAGCTGCCCAAGTAGATTGGTTAGGCTCTCAGAATGCAGTTAATACACGGGCATCCAGACTCAGGAATCCAGCTCAGCTGGGACACAGAGGACCAGAGCGGGATTCAGAATCCGGCCCTCTCGCCCTCCTCGGGGGCTGCAGTTCCTCATTTGCGTCTCTGTTCTCTGCCATCTGCCCCCCTGACCACCCCTTCTCTGTGGCTTTGTTTAGCTCTGCTTGTCGCTGGTCCTGAAAGGCTACTGCTGCCTCCCCTGTCTCCTCGGTGTTTCTCCACCTTTTCCGCAACCCTGCTACACTTAGAAAACGCTCATCGTTTGTCCCCTGGGATGAAGGCACAAGGCAGCTTGCCCCCAGAGGCCAAGAACTAATAGAAGGGGTGAGGGCTCCAGGTGTCCCAAAGATTGAGAGGATCAATATGGCGCCTTCCTCTAACCCATCTGTTGCACATTGATTGGGAAGCTCTGACCTTACTGAATCTGTCTTTGTAGCCAATTTCTAAATTCCCATGAGAGAGTAGGATCAGCCTCAGATCAGATGCTCACACCTGCCGCTGTCCGCTGTGGCCTGAGATTGGTGCCCATGGAACAAACGTATGGCCCAAGGACCAGCGTCCCAGGGAGAGTGTCCAAAGAGCAAGCAGGTTCAGGTACTTAACAGGCTTCTTTCCTCCCTTGAAGGCAGGCACCTTTGTCCTTAATCTCTGTATCCCCACACCATCTGGCACAAATACTTGGTAGGTTTTAATGCTCCATAAATGTCTCTTGATGAATAACCGGCTAGGCATAAGCATGGTGTAGATCTGAAGTTACGCTAAGCACCTGATCTATCCGGGAACCACTGTCATCTCCCCCACCCTCGATGTCCTGTCCTTGGACGCTTCTTTGCCCCATTTCTCTAGCACTTACAGCAACTGGGGACATTTCGTGCTGTTTTCTTCTTTCTTGTTACCATCTGAAGTCTCAAACTGGGAGTAGTTAACCAGTGAGGCAGGCCGCCTGTGTTTCTTCTCAGTACGAAGCATTTGGAACCAAGTGTGCGGTGGCCCCTTTGAGTTAGCTATTTAGAAGTAAAACAACACACACTAATGCTTCATTGTAAAAATGCCTTTCCGGCCAATGTCTTGGACTTTTGTGTGTCTGTGGAAACGCCCATCTAAACTTCCTGCTTGATTTTTTTTTTTTTCCTTTCACGGCCAGGCATTAACCTAGCAAATACTACTACTGTTTTGTTTTTTTTTTTAATTAAGCTGGTATTAAGCAAGCAACAGAAGTTACCTATTGGAGATCAGAAATTAGCGCTCAGTAGTTGGACATAAACTGTTGGCGGTTGGTGTCCTGTTGTGAGTGACAAGACAGCAGAGAGCCTCTACTTAGTTAACAGTTTCATCCTAGACCCTTCCCTCGCCCTGTTTTAGAATAGCTTTATTTATCAGAGAGATGTGAATTGACATTTCTTTGTAAGAGTCCGGGAATGTAATACTTTGTTCTGTGTTTACTCCCATATTTATTTCTATATTGGGTACGTGGCCCCCGTCTCCTTATTCTACATGAATCACTTGGATGCAGAAATTCAAGGACATTTATTTGTGGCTCTCCTACATCTGTCTTGAATTTCATCTTTTCCACCCTGTCTTCTACTTTCCAAACAATTCACCTCCCTCTTTCTCTCTCCCTGCTGTTATTTATTTCACCGTGGGCCCTTTCATTTCAAGAGCTGGCAGAGGGGACCAATGCAAGCCACAGGCCATTTCTATATAAAGGGCTTCAGGATCATGGTGATCACAGCTTCTTAGTATAGGACACGACTCCCCTCACTCGGGGCACAGCTGGTCCGTAGCAGCGTGGCCGGTGCTGGTTTCTGAGCTGCAAAGGACCGTGCCGGGTTCCCAGTGAGGTAGTGTTGTTCCCGTCACAGGCCAATCCAGTCCATTTTATGGAGGACCTTCATGTGCCAGGCTCCATGCAGAATGGTCCCTTATGACCGTCCTCTTTGATCTTTTTTTTTTTTTTCCCAGACTGGGAATTTCTCACATCATTGTAAATGTTTCCTTTCCTCCCCTTGTCAGTTTGGCCGGGGCTCAGTGGGCCTTCCTGAGGCAGGAAAGTGGTAACAAGGGGTTTAACTGGGCACTTGGAAAGTTCTACCAGTGCGGGGGGCGGGGACCACAGCAAACACACCCAATGGAATAACAGTCAGGTAAGAAATTTGAAGACTGCGCTCTGCTGAGTGCTAATAGCCCCACTGTGGAACAGGCCTGGATGGCACTAGAATGATCAACATCTCTGTCATTCTCACAAACCACGTCCTGCTCCTGTTTTCATTTCGAGAGTGGACATGGGAACACTCAGCTCATGCTGCTGGCCTGTAAGTGACGGCAGTGGGGTTAGGAGGTGTCACCCCTTCACTCCTCACCTGCTGGAAACTGCAGGAAGTTTTGAGCCTATTTGCCTGATTTCTTATTGGAAGGCAACTTATTTAGTAGCTGTGTAGGGTCCACGATAAATGTGTGAAAATAAAATGCCAGCTTGCTTGGTTTTCATGCTGCACCTGTGGAGTTGAATGTGAGAAGCCAGTAAGTGCCCTCATTCTTCGCCTGAACATGGTCATGGTCACCATCACCAATTGAGTCCCTGCTGCATGTGAGGCATTGAGGATGCAGAAGTGGCATGAGGTTTATCTCCCTGGAGGGATGCGTCTGGTGACAAGCAGGTGAACTGGCCTTTTTGTTTTGAGCCCCAGGAAGATGGCGGAAGGATGGCACCTCCCTGCACATCTCGAAACTCCCTTGTTGCCTCAGTTTATAAAATCTGCCCCCTTCTCATTGGAGCTTTCCATCGTGGTACCTGGTCCAGGAGCTCTGTCTATTGCTGAGTTTCAGAGTTAATAGAAAAGCAGAGCCTGGAGCTCCAAGGTCATGGCTTGTCAGTAGCCCCAGAATGGAGGAGGCTGGGGCGCCCCTTTGTCCTGTCCTCGGACCCACTCTGTGCTAACGCCATCTCAGTTGGTGGGGAGGGGTTCTGTTTTCAGATGAAAGTCTTCCTAGCATGGATTTATACATATATATATATATATATATATATATATATATATATATATATATAAACAAAATTAAAACCTTGCATATTTTTTTGCAAAGTCCTTTGGAGGGATTGGTTGGGGTGAATTGATGGCATGTGCCACCTTACAGTTAGGGGCAAGGAGTGAAGAGAAAGACTCCTACCTTGACAAGGGACTTCCTCCAGCAGAATCCGCATGTCTGAAGACAGAGTGGCACCCTTTCTTCCAGAGTTCCTTTCTTCCTGTTTGGGTTTCTTTCAACCTTATGAGTCCTATAACAATCTAGTGTGCAGACGCTCAGACTTGGGTTTTCTGTGGCATGAACTTAACAATTTGGGTTGAACTTGATTGGCGACGCACCTCTCCAAGGAGGTGGCAGATCAGGGATCCCAGCGTTCAAGTAAAACTACACTGCTCACAGTGAATGTGGGCAAACTTGAGCTCCTTCCCGATTATATCAGCAGAGGGATGGATCCACAATGACACAAGCCACAAAAACCCTATCTCTGCTCCTCCCCTCTGTCAGGCCCCCTGAGTGATTGCCTTTGGAGCAGGGACATGGTCTCTCAGACTCCAGACTGACTCTGGCTCCTTGTCCTGTGTCACGGGCAAAGGCCCAGGCACTTTAATCCTTCTCTCTCTGCAGCATTTGGCCCTGGTCTGTTCTTACTAGCCACCCTCTTACTGTTCCAAACCACTGTGCCCACTAGAGGCTTCGTACCAGATGGGGCTCTAGGAAATCCCTCTGTCAGCTTGTGAGAGCTGCGCGGGGAAACAGAGCAGCCTTTCCCTCCGTCTGTGGTGTCGGCCAGAAGGAACTTGGCAGCCATATGTCGCTTTGTACTCCCAACAAACTGCTCATCTCCTGGCTTGTTGAGTCATTAGGGCAGGAAGTTGTACAGCATAGTCAACGAACCTCTTTAATAACGTTACACGTGATACCAGGTTCTGAGTGTTCAGAACGGGCTTCTCTAAGGCCATGGGGAGCTAGGGTGATTGGGAGATCTTTGGGGGGAAAAAGAAGTATTTTACATTTCAGCAGTTTCAAAAGGGTGAGAAGAAAATATTTACATTTTTGCCTTTGTGTTTGTGGGCATCGTTTCGAATCTTCATAATTTGTTGTTGTTGTCATTGACTGAAGCCGATCCAAACGAAGGTACAACTTTATTTTTTTTAATGTTTATTTATTTTTGAGAGAGAGAGAGGAGGGGAGGGGGAGAGACAGAGAGGGAGACACAGAATCTGAAGCAGGCTCTGGGCTCTGAGGTGTCAGCACAGAGCCCGATGTGGGGCTTGAACTCACAGACCATAAGATCATGACCTGAGCCGAAGTCAGACGCTTAACCAACTGAGCCCCCCCCCCCCCGAAGGTGCAGCTTTCTGAAACAAAGTTTAGTGGCAGAATCTCTTGGTGAGGGACCCCTGAGAAGGAAGGAGGAGGAAGAGGCAGCCCCCAGGGTTTTAGAACATGCTTTAGTTCCCTGCCGGCTTCTTCCGCTGCTGGTTGCACAGGGGATGTGGCCTCTTTCCCGTGCTCAGTCTTCATCCTTGCCAGCCACCCACTACATTCTTTGTCACCAGAATTTCAAGACTGCAGCCCACTGCCACTAGACCCAGGTCTCCAAGCCATGGGGAGTGCCATTTTTTTATTTTTTAGTTTCTCATGCCCACCAACATGGCCGCCACGTGTCTCGGCCCCGTCTCTCTGTCTTGTGTCTCTGGTGGCTGTGTGCATTTCTTTTCTTTTTTTAAAAAAAATGTTTGTTTATTTTGAGGCGGGGGGCGATGGAGGCAGGGGCGGGGAGAGAGAGAGAGAGAGAGAGGATGCCACGCAGGCTCTGTGCTGACAGCCCTAGTGCAGGACTGGAACTCACAAACAGTGAGATCATGACCTGCACTGAAGTTAAAAGTTGGGTGCTTAACTGACTGAGCCTCCCAGGCGCCCTCTGTTGTGTGCGTTTCTTAGTTGATTTCTGTCACTCCACATACTGGATGCTAGTTTGGAAAGTGTCTTCATTTCCATGAAGAAGGGGAGCTGTTGTCCCAGCCCCGCCCCCAGAGTCGTTGTCGGGGAAGTAGAGACTCCACCGCTCTCCCCTTCCTTTGTCGGGCTTGATCTGCTTTCCTTCTGGCAGAAGTTCTTTTGTAGCATATTCTGTACTTTCTAATACTGATTCGTGTGGGTCATCCTGGGTCCCAACGCTGGCAGGGACCAGTGGCGCTCTGGTGTCCTGATCAGCACAGTGAGTCACTGCGGGTGACGTGCTTGCTCACGTGGTCTGACCATGTGCCGGGCCTGGTGCCCTGAACGGGCTGTCTGATGTAAAGCCTGGAAGGGCACACGTTAGAAGTGTTCTCCTGTGGGCGCTTGCCTTGTGCTGGGGGCAGTTCCGAGCTCACGTGTGTATTATCCTCATAGCAGCCCTCTGATAGGCACCACGGGACCATTTTGTGATTGAAGGGATTGAGGCTTGCCGAGGCAAAGGACTTTGCCCGAGGTGGCAGAGCCAGGATTCGAACCGACACTGTCGTCCCCCAGAGCCTGTGCTCTTGCCCACTACACCGCTTCCTGCCTTGATGCAGTGAGGATGTGGGGCTGCCAGAAAGCAATGATCCCCTGGGAGAAAGGATCCAGGGGTGGTGGTGGTCTGGTGCCCAGCCTAGTGGAGGACAGTGTGCGGCCCTTGATCCTGGGTCTCAGCAGTGTGTTCGACAGCACTCTGGAGTCACAGGGTGAGCCGGAAGCATCGCACGCTGTTGACTGTGAGGTGTGTGGGGAAGGGCCAGCTCCTGGTGAAGATGGACATCTCTCAGCTGAAGAGACAGAAGGAAGAAGTGGCATGTAGGATCCAAGACCTCTCCTACCAGGGGCACCATGATTTCTACTGGAAAAGAATATCTTGCAAAGCAAAGTGAGGCTCTTCAGAACTCAAGAAGTCCGCACACCAGCAGGGAGTAACTGGCATTTACTCACTCCCTCGGGTTGTCTCCTGGCCTGGTTTCTCAATCTGTGGGCATCCCAAATTATACAGGCCCAGAAAGTCACTTCTCCCATCGGAATGGGCAAGTGCAGCTGACGTGGGTGCTAAACGGGAGTTACGGGGGTCACCACGTTCTTCTACTTAGCGTCAGGGAGAGATGGCAGTATTCTGACATCTACTGAACACTCACTAGGTTCTGAGAACCGTACATATATTTTTAAATTTTGGGGGGTGCCTGGGTGGCTCAGTCAATTGAGTGTCTAACTTCGGCTCAGGTCATGATCTCCCAGTTTGTGAGTTTGAGCCCTGCATTGGGCTCTGTGCTGACAGCTCAGAGCCTGGAGCCTGCTTCGGATTCTGTGTCTCCCTTACTCTCTGCCTCCCCCCCCCCTCTTGCTCTTGCTCTCTCTCTCAAAAATAAATAAAACTTAGGGGTGCCTGGGTGGCTCAGTCAGTTAAGTGTACAACTTTGGCTCAGATCATGATCTCATAACTCATGGATTCAAGCCCCGCATGGGGCTCTGTGCTGATAGCATTAAAAAATAATATTTAAATAAAAAAAATAAATAATAAATAAAACTTCAAAAAATAATTACTAACTACCAGGTGACCAAAGCAGAATTAGATCTGAGCCATCCTGGCTCTAGGGCTCTAGCATTATATACTGCCTTGACATTGAAAGGTAGGACCAGGATTTTGGGGGGTTTTTTTCTTTTGGACTGTATATATAATGAGCTTTAGTAGTGTTTGGTTAGAGTGAGGACACTTTTTTTTAATGTTTATTTATATTTGAGAGACAGAGACAGAGCAAGAGAAGGACAGGGTCATAGAGAGAGGGAGACACAGAATCCGAAACGGGCTCCAGGCTCTGAGCTGTCAGCACAGAAGCACAGAGCCCGACGCGGGGCTAGAACCCACAAACCACAAGATCATGACTTGAGCTGAAGTCAGATGCTCAACTGACTGAGCCACTCAGACTCCCCCAAAGAAGGACACTTTTAGGACTCTGTTTTTGGGGCATCTGGATGGCTCAGTCTGGCGTCCAACTCTTGATTTCAGCTCAGGTCATGATCTCACAGTTCGTGGGATCAAGCCCCTCAATGGACTCTGTGATGACCGCGCAGAACCTGCTTGAGATTCTCTCTCTCTGCCCCTCTGCTCACACGCACGCATGTGTGTGCATGGTCTCTCTCTCCCCAAGTAAGAAAAATAAACCTAAAAATAAAGACTCTTGTTTTCAGATGCCGCTCCTAGAAAGGATGTTAACTGTGGCCATCATTCGGTGGGGGGCAGGGCTAAGTCTTGCCTGAGAAGCCTGTGCTGACCTTGCCGACGCGCTCGCTGATGAGTCTTACATCTGTGTGAGCTTTGGCTTGATCCCATAGATTTGCAGCAGCTGTTGAGAAATAAAAACTTGGACCCCCCAGTCAAGTGTGAGACCCCGTCCTCAGGATGAGAGGCAGATTGAGTCACCCTCCAGAGCTGGGGCTTCTCGGAAATCCCCAGCTTGCCTTTCCCCGTGGTATCTGTGGGTGCTGACGTATCCCCAGTGTTTCAGATTAGCTCGGCTTTGTACTGTGCATTTTTGCAGTTTACCAGCTCCCAGGCCTGTCCCTTTTGATATTTGCCTCGTTGTTCCGTGGATCGCTGGAGAAGTGTTTCTGGCCGGCATTCCTCGGATGATCGCTTCAACCGCTGCCTCAGAATCGCTAACCAGAACCAGCCGCCAGGCCGAGGGATGGGAACTCTCAAGTAACTCGATAGCCTGCTCTGTCATCCTTGTTGATTTTTGCCAAGTTGAGCTAATATTGTCTCCTTTTCCTCTTTTTTCCATTTCGTCTTCGCTGCCTTGCTTCTGAATCCGGCGCACTAATCACAAGCACTTAGATCTCTAAGCTTAGAGGGTTTGCCGTGACCTATTCTGCCCGAGTTACCCAGCCTCTGGGCAGCTCTGAAGGGAGGTGGCACAGCCAGGCTGACTGTCATCGAAGTGAACTCTGGACGTTTGGCCGGATGGTCACTGGACAGGGAGCAGGCAATGGAAGGGAAAGTCACTCGGTTGTCCCCTGCTGCAGCAGTGCCAATCAGTGAGGCACTTTTAAAGTGCTGATGTGGGGGTGCCTGGGTGGCTCAGTCTGTTAAGCATCCGACTCTCGGTTTTGGCTCAGGTCATGATGTCATAGTTCATGGGTTCGAGCCCCGAATCAGGCTCCACGCTGACAATGCTGAGCCTGCTTGAGATTCTCCCTCTCCATCTCTCTGTCCCTTCCCCCCTCCTCCCTTTCTCTCAAAATAAAATAAATAAACTTAAAAAAAAAAAGTGCTGAGGTTGCCAGGGCCTTTTTTCTCCGGTGGCCGGCAGTGTCTGGTTCAAAGGCTGCGGGATGGGCGCCCCGGGCCCAGGCTCCTCTGCGCCAGGCCACGCTGCATTTCACCCTGCTGTCACCCTCTCCCGAAGTTGGGGAGACTAAGCGGAGGGTCCTGTTGGAATCATACGTGGTGTCAGAATTCTAAGCAGAGAGAAGAGCAGAACCCAGAGTTGGTTCAAAACAATTTCCAGATGCCCCTTTAAAACCTGGCAGTCCAGCGTGGTTAGTGGAAGGCACAAAGGATGGGTGGAGGAGGGAGCAAACAGACCACATGAAGCTGGCCCCGGACCATGTGTGTTGCAGAAGGTGCTTATGGTGAAACTACCACTCGCTACAGAAGGAAATCCCGGTTTTCTGAGTTTTATACAAGGCCTACTAGCTATACTGTTGATTGATTAACTTTATAATAGAGTTGATAGGAAAATATTTTTTTTATCTTTTTTTTAATGTTTTTATTTTTGTACAGAGAGAGACAGAGCATGAGAGGGGGAGGGGCAGAGAGAGGAAACACAGAACCAGAAGCAGGCTCCAGGCTCTGAGCTAGCTGTCAGCACAGAGCCCGACGCGGGGCTCGAACCCACGAACATGAGATCTGACCTGAGCTGAAGTCGGAGGCTTAGCCGCCTGAGCCACCCAGGCGCCCCAGAAAATGTTTTTTTGAAGAGGACGCTGACAAGACAAAAGGGGGAACTAAGCGTAAATTTGATGCAGAGATTAGCGACGTGCCCCATGTGTGTGGCGCTTTGGTTTTCAGAGCGTCTCCGCACACATCGCCTCTTTTCTCTTCATCCTGAGATGTGGGGATTACCGTGCAAGGCAAGCAGCCGCGACCTGCCCGAGCCAGGGAAACGTGACGGTCACTCCTGACGTCCACCGAGAGGTCAGGGCCTGGATGCAAACCGAGCCCCTTAAAGCCCGTTTTCTTTCCGCACTACCGAATTTCCTCCCAAGAAAGAGCTTTAAGAGAGTGAGGCTGCACTGATTCGCTGATGGCTCCTGGCTCTAGTTATCACACCAAGGAGGAATATGATCTCCTTTCTTGGGGATCCTTACAAATAAGTACGATTAGTGCTTGGCCCTGGGTGGCTCTGATCCTCAGCATCCTGGAGGCCGAGGATGAATGGGAGGCTGTGGGCCGTAGTCGGTTCTGGAAGAGTTCAGGAGCATAGCAGCAACACGCAATGAGAGAGTAACTTCCCATCCTTCAGTATTACATCCGCTTGGAGTTTAGGCAAATGCTGATTTTTATAAGAGGGAATTTTATGGATGGGGCAATACCCTAGCTCTCTCAGTTGTTCAGGGTCAAGCCATGCCCCAAAATGAACTCTTAAGACAAGGGGGTCATTATGTGAGGTCCATAGGCCACTTGGGATCAGACAGGTTCACGGACAGTCTTCAAGGAGTTCAGGAACTCTGTGAAATGACACACAGACTTTTGTGTATGTGCGTTTTTCTCTGGGGAAAGGATCTGTAGCTTTTAGCCTCAGAAGTGTCTGTGACCCAAAAATGGTTGTGAAACTACTGTTTCAAGAGGCCTTTTTGAAAACCTTTGGTGGACTGGAGATGTCACACACACTTGAAAAGGCACAGGGGTGAGTCTTGGGATCATATCTTTAAGCTCAGGCATTTCTCTTTTCCATTCAGCATAAGAGACTCATCAAAGAGAACGACCTCTGTGACTTTTGTAACGTAAAGTTCACTTTCTGATTCAGGTATCAAACTTGACACGGTTAGAACGATCATTCCCATGCCTTCTGCACTGGCTCAGAGCACAGCGACTGCTCCGAAACTAAAACTAAACTCAAACTCAGAGCCTGCTTGGGATTCTCTCTCTCTGTCTCTCTCTCTGTCTCTCTCTCTCTCTCTCTTTGCTCTTTCTGCCCCTCCCCCACTTGCACACACTCGCACTCTCTCTAAATGAAATTAAGAATGCCAGTACCTTCTTTAAAAAAAAAAAAAAAAGGACTGTACTAATGCCTTCAGGGTAAGTCCAGCAGGCCGCCAGCCCATAGGTCACCCTATCATCAGTTGGAGAGCATGGTCCCGAATCACACTGGGTGGCTAAGCATTTAGATGCTAGGTGGCCCAGGTACCCCAGCCCACCCTTCCTTAAAGCCGTATAATCACAAGCTTACATTTCAAGTACATATAGGTGCCCACATGCAAACCACTCCTTTATAATCACCTTGAACCCTTTACTTTTTAAGGCCCACAGACTGCAAGCTACTTTAGGGACCAGTCTAGTGATCCATAAATAAAGTCTTGTTACCAGATGCCATTTGTTTGTGGGAGCCTCGAGCCCCAAAGTAGATATGATAGTAGTGATCCCTTAACAATACATGTGATCAGGGATGATTTCTCCTAGGAAGGCAAGGAGTTAAAGTCTACTAATGAAATATACTGCAACAAATCAAAAGAATAATCATAGAGGCATCTGGGGAGCTCAGTCGGTTAAGCGTCTGACTCTTGGTTTCAGCTCAGGTCATGACCTAATGGTTTGTGAGTTCAAGTCCCGAATCGGGCTCTGTGGTGATAGCATGGAGCCTGCTTGGGATTCTCTATCTGCCTCTCCCTTGCTGGTGCGCTCTCACGCTCTCTCTCTCCAAATAAATAAATAAACTTTAAAAATTAAAAAAAAAAAAGAATAATCATAAAGTAACCATCCATTTCTGATAAAACTTTCTGGTCAAAAAGTTAATGGAAGCCTATATTTTTTAAATTGTGATAAAATATGCATAAGAGAAAGTGAACATGTTGGAGGATCAGAGAGAGAGAGAAAATCTCAAGCAGGTTCTGCACTGTCAACACAGAGCCTGACAAGGGGCTCGAACTCCCAAACTGAGACCCCATGACCTGATCAGAAATCAAGAGTTGGACGCTTACCCGACTGAGCCACCCCGGCGCCCCAGAATTTCCTTCCTTGTAAGGCTGAATAACAATTAAGACTATTTTGTTTAACATGTTCAGGAGTACCTGTCTCACACCAATGGCCAGTAAGTATTATCTATGATAATAAAAGGTATACCCATTATGATCAGGTGATGGCTACCTATTATTGTTCTGGAAATTCCAGCCAATACAGTTCTATAAGAAAAGGAAATAAATGGTATAATTGTTGAAGAAGAAGGTCAAGTTATCTTTATTTGCAAGTAGCGTGGCTTTCTATTTAGGCCACCCTCTGGCCTATTCAGGGACTCTGTTCTTGGATTTTTTCTTCTCATCAATTTTTTCCCTCTTCTGGATGATCCTCAACAGCATATATTAAAGCATCTTCCCATCTTTAAAATACCGCCCCCCTGACTTCATCTTTAAAATATCCTCTGTCTGACCTCATCATGTCTTTTTCCAGCTCCAGTCCTCTTCTCTGCTCCCTTCACAGCAAAACTCCTCAAGTTCTCTGCAGTCACTACCTGAGCCACTTACCTGCCATTTTCTTTTTCTCTTGATGGCCTTTCCTTTTTTTTTATTGTTCCTGCTAGGTGTTTCCTGCAGGCTCGAGTTTGTCCGCTCCCAGGCCCCCGCAAGTTGTGTGTGCCGGGTAGAGCTGCACCCCATTCCCTCCGTCTTCCACTCGCTCTTTCATCCTCACTTCACTGACCCCTCCTTGGCCAGTCAAGTTCATGAATAACCTTCGTTGCCACATCAGCTGGTCAATTCTCTGACCTCATCATACTCAGTGTATCAGCAGCATTTGACACAAGAGTGTACTCTCTCCCCAAAACACTTTTACCACCTGCCTTTTGGGACACTAGAGTCTCCCTGTTTTCCTTCTATGTCACATGTCACTTCTCAGTCTTTTGTGGGTGGTCCCTGGCTCTGTCCTGGGGTGCCTTTTCCTCTGTAGAGTGTCCTCTCCTTGGATAACCTCATGCAGGCTCACGACCCCTCACAGCATCCTGGTGACAATCCCTGATTTATAGCTCATGCCCCCCAGCTCCCCAGAGCCTAGATTTGTAAATCCAGGATAGGCATCTCAGATTGACCTCTCTGATCTCAATCTTTCCTTCCCAAACTTTCTTCTCCATTTTTCCTCATCTTGGTTCATAGGACCCCTTGACACACATTTGCTCAAACTCCAAAACCACAGTACATCCTTGATGTTTTTCTTTCCCTTATCCCTTCCTGATATTCAGTCTGCTAACCCACTCTATTGACTGTCTTATAAATATATCATGTCCTCACTCTCTGCTCTGTAAGCCAGGTCCTCCCCACGGCTCTCAACCTTTACCCAGGCTGTGTGTGCACTGGCCTCTCCAGGTCCTGCTTTCCCCTTGCCTTCCCCTGCAGTCTGTTCCCTCAGGGCTGCCAAAGTGATGTTTTAAAATGTAAATCAGATCCTACCACTCCCCTGCTAACGCTCTGTAGTTTCCTGTTACACTTAGGATAAAATTCCATCATTTTTACTAGTCTACAGGGCCTTAAAGCTCTGCCAAGAGCGCCCTTCTAACCTCGTTGCAGCCTCCTCCCCGACTCTGTCTGGCCGCGTCCACCCCAGCCTTCTTCTTGGTCTGCCTCTCAGCCTCTAACAGGTGCCCTGGGCCTCAGGCGGCCTCCCTTCATGTGCACGTGACTCACTCCATCTCATATCAAGGGTCTGTGCTCTCATGCCATTTCTTCAAAGACACCTTCCCTTATCACTCGCTAAAAATATATACCACAGGGGGACGCCTGGGTGGCCCAATTGGCTAAGCCTCCCACTTTGGCTCAGGTCATGATCTCATGGTTCGTGGGTTTGAGCCCTGCATCAGACTCTGTGTGCTGATAGCTCGGAGACTGGAGCCTGCTTTGGATTCTGTCTCTCCCTCTCTCTCTGCCCCTCCCCTGCTTGCAGTCTCTCTCTCTGTCAAAAATAAATAAACATTAAAAATATTTTTAAAAATATGTACCACAGGGGCACTTGGTGTCTTGGTTGGTTAAATGCCCAACTCTTGATTTTGGCTCAGGTCACAATCTCATGGTTTGTGGGTTTGAGCTCCATGTCGGGCTCTGTGCTGACAGTGTGGAGCCTGCTTGGGATTCTCTCTCTATCTGCTCTCTCTCAATAAATAAACAAAAATTTTTTTAATTTAAAATATGTACCACCCCCACCCCCAGCATGCCTTTACTCTTTCCCTATTCTTTTCTATTGTTTAGAAGTATCTGAAATTATTATTATTTTTTTAAATTTAATGTTTTATTTATTTTTGAGAGAGAGAGAGAGAGAGAGAGCGAGCGAGCGAGCGAGCATGAGCAGGGGAGGGTCAGAGAGAGAGGAGACACAGAATCTGAAGCAGGCTCCAGGCTCCGAGCTGTCAGCACAGAGCCCGATGTGGGGCTCGAACCCACAAACTGTGAGATCATGACCTGAGCTGAAGCTGGACGCTTAACTGACTGAGCCACCCAGGCGCCCCTGAGCTGAAGCCGGACGCTTAACCGACTGAGCCACCCAGGCGCCCCTGAAATTATTTTTATATTCTTGTTTATTGTCTGTCTTTCCCACTAGAATGGAAGCTCCGTGAAGGCAACAACTTCCTCTTTCTTGTATCTTTTGTGCCTAGAATAGAGCCAGCACATAGTACATTCTCTGTTAATATCTGTTGAATGAATTTTAGCACTTAGCAGTCGCAAAACACACTGGGAAGAAATCATGTATTTATAATAGTGAGATGTGTAATGCCTAAACTTTAATAAGTAAAAGATTAGCAACAAAAATGAGGCATCATTTTTTCCCGTCGAGTTAAAAAACAACTAATATTAGGGAGCACCTGGGTGGCTCAGTTTGTTAGGCATTTGACTCTTGACCTTAGCTCAGGTCTTGATCTCAGAGTCTTGAGTTCAAGCCCTACATTGGGCTCCACACTGGGTGTGAAGCCTACTTAAAAAAAGGTTGGGGGCCCCTAGGTGGCTCAGTCAGTTGGGCATCTGACTTCAGCTTAGGTCATGGCCTCATGGTTCATGGATTCGAGCCCTGCGTTGGGTTCAGTGCTGACAGCTCAGAATCTGGAGCCTGCTTCAGATTCTGTCTCCCTCTCTCTCTCAAAATTAAACATTGAGAAAAAAATGTTTTATGAAAACAACTAATATTAGAATACTGAGGAATGGGCCATCTCGTTTGTGACTGGTGGAAATACAAAGTTGCCTAAGCTTTTGTAAGTGAGTCATGGGTGATTTTTATCTCAGTTTTTATGGTTTGCTTTGTCTGTCATTTTTTCCAATAATTACTTTCCCCCCAATAATTGCTTTTTAAATCAGAAAAATCCCTTTAGCTTCCTTCCTGACCCCCCCCCCTTTAAAATTATTAACCTGGCTGGATCCTTGCAACTTTCTCTTTCATGTATCTCGTGCGCTTGCAAATTTAGGAAGCGAATCCCAGCAGCGGGATGGTCTTGTTCTGCTGTTGAGCATCTTCCCCTAAAAATGTTTGATCTGAAGCCTGTATCAGGTGTCTCTGGAATGAGGCAGTACTGGTCACTGCCGACTGTGTGTGCAGAATCGCTCCTGTTCAAGGGGCTGATTTGGGGACCTGCGGGAAAGGTGGCGCCCATCCAGTTTGAGGTGGGGTCCCACAACCTTTCCTGCCAAGACCCAGGTCTCCACAGACAGGGGAAGCCTAGCAGCTCTTAGCAGGTACCCCGCCCAACTCCCTCGCTGCTTGTAATTGAATTAAAAACAATGATAATCTGCTCTGTGCAGCTGGACTTCTGTTGCCTGCTTCCCCTTGACACATCTGTGCCCCATTCTGCCAATGCCCATGCGGCCGGCTTCCCGTGTGGGCCCCAGGCCCCCGGAAGGGAGGCTGCAGCTGAATCACCAGTGGGCCTTTCTTCCATTTCCTGTTGGTAGTTGGACAGTTTTGTTTAATTATGTTGCTTTCAGGGCTTGGCAGTTAAGTTCCAGAGCACCCAGTGGACCACCTGCTGGCCAGGGGCCAGCAGAGGAGGCTGCACATCCTCGGCTCCCTGCCCCGGGCCCCTGCATCCAAGCTCTCTCAGCCTCCCCCCTCCTAGACCCCGGCCCTCTGACAGTTGGCTGAGCCAACCTCAAGAGCCTGCCGGTAGACTGTGGGTTGTTCTGAGTGGCACCGAGAGCTAAGGATTGGAGCCGCCCCAGGATGTTGCTTCCCTAGTGTTTGTGGGTGAGTGACACCGACGGCGACAGCCGGTACTCCAAATGCAGGAACCTGATGAGATGCGGAGAGCACTGGATTTTAGCTACTTGGTCTTTGGTTAGGATACCCTTGTCCCCCTTCCCTTGGAGCTCAGGGGGGCACTGCAGAGCCTGGAAGCAGGGGAGCACCTGCCTGCTGATGGGGTTCAAAGGCACCAATAAAAAGCTTCCCTTCCTGCCATAACCACCTGGTATTGGGGGTGCACATGTAGTTCTTTTCCTAATCCATCTTCATCTTTATGCTCTTTTTAATTTATTTTGAGAGAGAGAACACACAAGCAGGGGAGGGGCAGAGAGAGAGGGAGAGAGAAAGAATCCCAAGCACTGATAGTGCAGAGCCTGATGTGGGGCTCAAACTCACAAACCATGAGATCATGACCTGAGCCAAAATCAAGCGTCGGATGCTTAATCAACCGAGCCACCCAGGCACCCCTCATCTGTATGCCTTTTAGAGGAAGTGCCTGTGGGAGAGTTGGGAGAGAAGAGCTGTCTTGGAACAGGTATGGTCTTCTGGCGCCTCTGTCACAGCTTGCCTGGTGGGACTCGGACATCCCCACCCTGTCACAGACCACAGAGGCCAATAGGATTGTAGCTTCACGTGTTCATTACCACGTACTGCAGTATTTTCCAGTTCTTTCACCCCTCAGGCCTGAGGGACCCTGCGATTGATCTGGCTTGGACTTGACCACCTTTTCCACTTGCTTCTTACAGCTTAAACTTTGGAACAAATACCGAATTTCCAACATTCCATCACTAATATTCCTAGACGCCACCACCGGGAAGGTTGTGTGCAGGAATGGGCTGCTGGTGATCCGCGATGACCCAGAAGGTAGGACCTTGGCATGTCCATCCCGCACTCCCCGCCCTGTCCCTCTCCGCTGACTTCATCCCTGCTGGTAGAGAACATACAGATGAAACATACATGGGGGTGTTTGTTTGGCTAGAGGATATCATCATGATGAAATTATAGTATTCTCTAGGTCGCGGTTGAGATATTTAAAAGGTCAGAATGTCCGTCCTGGAGGCTTTTATTCATGGGCCAAAGGAGATGGAATCTGAAAGAGGAAGTTCAGTCTTGAGGGCCTGAGGAAGCCGTTGAGAAGCAGCGAGAGCCCAGAGACAGACTTCCGGTGCTGATTCCCTGGCAGCCTAAGTGGTCATGAGGCTTTTTTCTCTTTAAAATATTACCCTAGCAAAGTCATAGTCTTGGTGTTGCTCTCCTGGCCTCAGGGGTGACTGACCTCACTTCTTGGAGCTGTCCAAGTCCCGCAGCCTTGGCCTTGGCGATGTGCCGGGTGTCAGCTGCCCTAATCACCCTGCTCACTGGCTTTCCAAGGTCTGTTTCTGTCCCACTCACACTGGAGTCTTAAAAGCATCCTAAGGTCTTCCCTTCCTCACTTACTGATCAGTTAGGGGACTCATCCCTGGTCACAAATTTTTCCAGTAAAAATTTCACCTGCTTCAAAGAATGGCCCTCAGTAAAACCCAAGGCATGGGAGAACCAAGTTTTCACTTTTGCAGATACACACACACAAACACACACACACACACACACTCTCTCTCTCTCTCTCTCTCTCTCTCTCCTCTGAGCTTGTTAAAAATGCAGATTTCTCAGCCCCACCCCCAAAGATATTTGGGACCATTTGCTTCGGGGTGGGCTTGGCCACTTGCACATTGAGGCAGTCTGCATGTCTCCCGATCCCCCCTCCCCCAACCCCAGGCAATTTCTGAGGTAGGGGTCCGAGGACCACCCTGTAGGAAAACCCTGTTCTGTTGCTCGTCCTGCCTGGGGCTTGAGTGTCATCAGAATGGAGAACATCTGGGTTGAGTGAGTTTTACTCTCTCCTTTTATTGGATTTAATTCTCACTTGGTTCCCTGGGCCCCAACCCAGACCGACTGAATCAGAATCTCTGGGGGTGGGCCCCAGGAGTACCATATTTTAAAATTCCCCAGCTGATTCTGAAAACACCGTCAGAGTGGAGAGCCACTGAGATCCCGGGGTTGGACTTGAAGAAACTCATGGCTAAGACATGAGGCAGTGATCCCCATCCTGGCCCGTCATCAGACTTACCTGGAGAGTCTGTTTTGCCTTGTTTGGGGCATACATCTTCAGCCTTGGCCCTGGATCCCTAGACTCAGAGTGTGGCCTGGGTCCCCCAGGAGCTGGGTCCTGTGGGCACCCAGATTTGGGAACCATTGTCTTGAAGGCAGGTGGGGCTCTGCCATGGAGAAGGTTCTGCCTTCGTTCCTGTGTTTTAGCTCCAGATCCTAAGCGTGTTAACAAATACTATTTGATGATAGAGCTGTCGTGCCCTACCGCTGTGGGGACTCTGCTCAGAGGCCACAAGGAAGAGTCTTCATGTTTTCAACCACCTGTTGCCTGTTTCAGGTTTGGAATTCCCTTGGGGACCTAAGCCCTTCAGGGAAGTCATTGCCGGGCCCTTGCTTAGGAATAATGGGCAGTCCCAGGAGAGCGGCAGCCTGGAGGGGTCTCACGTGGGAGTCTATTTCTCCGCACACTGGGTGAGTGTTCCGTCCCTCCTTAGTCTAGACCAAGCGGGAGGAAACAGTGATGTGGCCGCTGAGACCAGTAGGGGTTGGCTTGTGGGGCTGTTACTGCTCGGGCATCACTTCCCGGTGTTCTTACTTTCTCCTGCACCTGAGGCACGGCCTGCGTGCCATGAGCGCTTCTTATTTGAATGATAGTAGCAGCAGGAAAATTACTTCCTTTGACTGGTCTGAAAGGGTAGCCTTCTTCACCCATTCTGATGAGGCTTCTACTGGTCTCCAAGGGGGTTCGTTTGAACTTCTGCCTGCCGGCATGCATGCGTGCAGGCAGGAGGAGCCTGTGCTGGAGGCTCGCCCTCACAAGGGGCACGTCTCTTTAACGAGCTGGGTCTTGCTAGCTCAGGCCTCCGTGGGTCTTGTCTACCTGGCCTCTGCGGGCAAGTGGCCGGGAAGTGGGAAGACAGAGGTCCAGGGTCAAGGTGCAGGATCCCACTCTTCTCTTGCAGTGCCCACCCTGCCGAAGCCTCACCCGGGTCCTGGTGGAATCCTACCGGAAGATCAAGGAGGCAGGCCAGAAGTTTGAGATCATCTTCGTTAGTGCGGACAGGTAACGTGTGCTGGGGAAAGTGGGGTTCCCTTCCCCGGAGGTGGTTAATAGGCATTTTTAAAAGTGTTTTTTTAATTTATTTTTGAGAGACAGAGAGAGCTCGAGCAGGGGAGGGTCAGAGAGAGAGGGAGACACAGAATCCAAAAACAGGCTCCAGGCTCTGAACTAGCCGTCAGCACAGAACCCGAAGCGGGGCTTGAACCCATGAACTGAGATCATGACCTGAGCCGAAGCCGGATGCTCAGTCGACTGAGCCACCCAGGTGCCCCAACAGGCATTTCTTTTGTGTTACACTTCACTTCTCGCCTCCTGAGTGTAGAGCGTGGATATAGGGATTGGGAAGGCGCATCTGGGATGATTGGCAGACGGACAGATGGATGGATTTCAGATTTTTCTCACGCAAATGTTTGAAGGGGAGCCGAGAAAAACCTGTTCTTGCTATAAATATTGGGGCGCGTCCCAATTCCAGCCTAGGCCGTTTGAGATTAGGATGCAATTTTACAATTCGTTCAGCTTTGTGGATTATGATGAAAGGTGTGGACAGGGAGGGATGGAAAGAAAAGAACCAGAGGCTAATGGAACAAACACGATGCTTCTCTGGGATGGCTGTGCAGGGTTTTTTTTTCTGTGTGGGCCTCGCACTTTGCCTGGGGGCTGTCCTGAAAACCAGAAGGGCAGACGTTCGCCCCGGAATACGGAATACGTCAGGTCCTCTTTGCCTTGGCGTCCTCTGCTGCAGGCCCTCTCGCTGGTTTTATTCATCAGTGACCTTCCTCCATCACAAAACTCTGGCTCTGGTTTGAGCCGCCAGGAGCTTCTGCTTCTCCAGTCCCTGTTCACAGAAGGGTCTCTGAGATGCCAACACGCTGAGGGCATTTTGTGTCTTTTTAAAAAAAAAATTAAGTTTATTTATTTTAAGAGAGAGTGAGCTCACGGGAGGGGCAGAGAGAGAGAGAAGGGGAGAGAAAGAGAGAACCCCAAGCGGGCTCCGTACCATCAGTGCAGAGCCAGATGCGGGGCTCGAACCCATGAACTGTGAGATCATGACCTGAGCCAAAATCAAGAGTCAGACACTTAACCAACTAAGCCACCCAGGTGCCCCAACATTTTGTATCTTTGATATGTGCACTGTGCCATGCTCAGCCCTGCTGCTCCCCAGCTCCCTGTCTCTGCATGTGACTGGGAAAAAGCAATCATCACTTTTTATTCTTTTTTTTTTTTTAATTTTAAGTGTTTATTTTTTTTAATTTTTTAATGTTTTTTATTTATTTTTGAGAGACAGAGACAGCACTAGGAGGGGAGGGTCAGAGAGAGGGAGACACAGAATCTGAAGCAGGCTCCAGGCTCTGAGCTAGCTGTCAGCACAGAGCCTGATGCGGGGCTCAAACCCACGAACTGTGAGATCATAACCTGAGCCAAAGCCGGACACTTAACGACTGAGCCACCCAGGTGCCCCAAATGTTTATTTATTTGTGAGAGAGAGCATGGGAAGGGCAGAGAGAGGGAGAAAGGGCAGGCTCCAGGCTCCAAGCTCTCAGCACAGAGCCCGACATGAGGCTTGAACTCACTAGCCGTGAGGTCATGATCTGAGCCAATGTTGGACACTCAACCAACTGAGCCACCCAGGTGTCACAGTCATCACTTTTTTCTGAGCTTTAAAAGATATCAACTTTATTGAAGTGTAATTTACATACAATACAATGCATACATTTTGGGCATACGATTCAGTGAATACTGACCCATGTATATACTCCTGTGATTGTCACAGTGAAGAGTAAACATTTCCATCATTCACAGGGTGCCCTCATGCCCTTTCTCAGTCAGTTCTCACCCCAAACCCCAGCCCCAGGGAGCCCCGGATCTGTCATTCCTAGAGTTGTTTATACAGGGAATCACAGGTTTGTGCTCAGTGAGTTGCGCTCCAGCACCCAGACTGTTCCACGCACAAATGAGAAGATTCATGGGGAATGCAGTCTCGCTGTACCTCTAGGCTTCTTATAAAACTACCATCTGCCCGTGTTGGAAATAGAAACCTGGGCATGAGTTCAATTGGTAGGCTCCACAGGAACAGACCATTTCCCACCCGCCTGTCGTGTGGAGACTGTTGCTACATGGTCACCAGAAAGGGTAGGATGACGCCCCCCTATAGCCCGGTGTCTGAGGGGCGTGACGTTCAGAGGCGCTGGTATCTGCAGAGCCCTGGGCGTAACTTGGTGGAAGGTGGGGAGATCCCTGTGGTGGCGCTCTCGGGGAGCACAGAGCCTTGTTTCCACGTGTGTCTCTAGGTCCGAGGACTCGTTCAAACAGTACTTCAGTGAGATGCCCTGGCTCGCCGTCCCCTACACCGACGAGGCCCGGCGGTCACGCCTCAACCGGCTGTACGGAATCCAAGGTAGGATCTCTTGACTCCCTGGGGGAAGGGGGTGGTCCGTGGACACCTGCTCATCTGGGCCCACCACCTCTGGCCTTTCTTGTAGAGGGAAAAGGACATCTTTATTTCCATATATGTTCGTGTCCCTTACCGCCTCCGAAATGACATGCCGTGAATTCTGCAGTATGTAAATTACACTTCATTGAAGGCATTTAAAAAAAAGGACTAGTCCAGGTCAATCAGCTGCTTCTTACCACCTGCCCTAGTGGGTTCTCATGGAGCACAGGCTTCCAAATGACTTGGCCAAAACCCCTATCCTGAAGGCTCTCCTGTCAAACAGACCTAAGAGTGATCTTTGGTTCCATCCATCAGACTCTCTGAGCCTCAGTTTTCTCATCCGAAAAATGGGCATGGTAAATCCCCGCCACAAAGAATTTCTGTATTAATGCTCTCAGAGCCTGGAGCCTGCTTCGGATTCTGTGTCTCTCTCTCTCTCTCTCTCTCTGCCCCTTTTCCTTTCAAGCTCTGTCTCTCTCTCTCTCTCACTCTCTCAAAAATAAACATTTAAAAATGAATGATGAATGAATGAACGAATGAACGAATGAATGAATAAAGAAAAACACCTCTTGCTCCCAGGATTCAGATCTTCACCCCAAAGGTAACTGTGTTACTTAAAGGAAATGTGATGCTCTTCTTGTCTCTGTTCAGTGGGCCACGGGTGCACGCAGCCAGTGTGCATATCACTCAGCCTCAGTTCCTGGGCTGTGACTAGAAGCTCTTGGAGGGGCTCCAGGGGAGACACATTGGTAGGCTGGCAAGTTCCAGGTCTTTCCTTATCATTACCTAGACTTTGCTGCCCTCAGGGCCTGTGTCTACGTGCAGCCGTGCCCTGCTTTTTCTGAGGACCACAGATTTCTCATCTTGGTCCTTGCAGTGATACTGGGACATTCCTGAGTCTTCTCTTTTCCCTACTCCCTTTACACACTGGCAAGTGTCTTTGATGTATGTCTCCCTCTAACTCTTTCAGTCATGTCCTGGATTCTCCTGCCCCTCTCTGTTAGCTTCTCTACATGTCTGAGTGCATGTATGTATTCATGCACAGATGAGTCACACAAGATGTGACTCTGTGTGACATGGTTGGGCCTTGGAGCATACCGTCACTATGACTGGGGAGACATCTTACACGTACATACCAAGAAGAATGTCAAGTGTCTTACCTCGACCAAGCCTGGGGCCTCTTGGATCTTTGCCTGGGACATTGTTTCCTGTTTCTTGTCTTTTTCTACCCTTACTGACACCACCACTCTAGTCTAGGCCACCAGCAGCCCAGTCCTGTTATTCTACTTCCCCCTGCTTTTTAAAGTTTATTTATTTTGAGACAGAGCACAAGCAGGGGAGGGGCAGAGAGAGAAGGAGAAGAGAAAGGATCCCAAGTAGACTCTGCTGTGTCAGCACAGAGCCCAATATGGGGTTCAAACTCATGAACCCCATGACCTGGACTGAGATGAAGAGTCAGATGCTTAACCAACTGAGCCACCCAGGTGCCCCATTTATTTTCTCTTTTCTCAGTAAAATTGGGAGGCTTCGGTGTTGGGCACAGAGTAGGCACTTAATAAACATTTAGCTGATTAACTTGGAAAGGAAAGAAGGAGGGAATTTCATTTTATAATAAAAAAGATAACTTGGCTGTCAAAACGCTTAAACAAAGGCAACCAACAATATTAATAACATATATGGCAAATAACCAGTATCTTTCATAGGAAAAGAGCTCTCCTGAGACACTAGTACAAAAAAGAGAATTTAGTCAGAAGAATGTATAAGATATGAGGTAGGCAATTCATCTAGTACATTGATATGACATAATCATATCATTTTCATGACATGGAAAATATTCAGCATACTTTACTTTTATGATTTACAGATGAAAACATTAAATTTGTATCTATCTCATTTGCAAAGAACTCCCACCACTCCCACCATCTCCACCAAAAGATAATCCCCAATGTAGGGAAGAGAGCAGCCTGCTGGTAGAAATGTAAATCAGGACAACCTTTCAGGAGAGCAGTTGGCAGTATACATCAAAGGCCTTTAAAAATCTACAAAACCTTTAATTTAGAAATCCCACTTGTGGAATTTATGCTTAAAAAATTATCCTAGAGTATCCAGCAGAAGCTGAGCTTCTCTTGAATAAGTGGTGGATTTTTGTTTTTGGTTTTTCCTTTATCTTTTGTCCATGTTGAATTTCATTACAGACCACAATTTTTTTTTCTTTAGTCCCTAGAAAACCCAGAGCTGAATCTATAACCACCTTTAGCAACTTTGCTAAAGCTCACATTTTTGTTGCATGCCCTTGACCTTGGCTTCATTTACTCTTCCTTCCTTGTTTTCCCTTCAGGAAGGTATTTTCATCTGTTTTTGTTGTACTATATCATGCACTTTTTAAGCAGCCTCTGATCCTTTTTGGAAGAAAGGGAGAGTAGATTCAAATGCATAGGAATCTCTTTCTTGAGCTCCTGCTAACTACCAAGCCTGTACCCTGAGCTCAACGGTAAGAAAGAAACCAGAAGAGTAGCCCACTGCTGCCCTTGAGTGGACAGGAGGAGATTTACATTGAGAAATATCTAGGAGCAGAGTGTGACGATGTCGTGAGGAACTAGAAAGTGTTGGTCCAGTAAGTGCCGTTTGTATGAGGGCTTAGAAGGCTGACACTTGTCCCAGAGGGCAGAGCAGGGACACCCTGCTCGGCCACCCTGCTCCACCATGAGGCCACACCACACAGAGGCACCTTTATTCCCAAGCACATGCCATCAGTGAGCAGAATCTTTTCTCTCCGAGGGAGGGAGCGCCCTTTCCTGGATGTGGGGTTCAGCATGATGTAGGTGTTCCTGATGGTCAGTGCTAAGGCTATGGGGTCACTTGAAGCTAATAATTATCAAAAGATGCTCTGTATCATGCATAGGCAGTTTGAGGTGGCAGTCTGTGCCCTCTGTCTCTGCTCTGTGAGGAGATCTCACAAGGAAAGGTCACAAGCTCTGCGAGATTCGACACGAGTTTTGGACACACTGCTAGGGCTGGAGGGTGCCCTGTAAAATGTTGGGCCGGGCGCAGAAAGACTAAATGGAGCGTTTTCGGTCTGCCTCCAGACAGCAGAGAAGGGAGCTCTTGGATTCCCCAGCTGTCAGCCTATAAATATTACAGACGTAGGAGCGCGGTTGTTAGGGGTGGCTTAGACGGCCAGATCGTGGCTGACCACGACTGAGGAGGAAGAGAAGGGGGAGTTCTCAGGGATGCGCTGTTTTGGCCTCATCTCTTAAGGCCCCGGCGGTGTGGTGATGACAAGTACACATGTGGTTGCAACATCAAGGAGCCCTCAGCTGAAGATCAGAAAGCTGACCTGGAGAGGCCCTGTGCCCAGGCAAGCGGCGGCTGGCAGCCGCAGTGAAAGAATGGGAGATTCAGGTCGAGCCCAGCACCAGCCAGCCAGCCACCTCCGCGTCGGCCACCCCGCTGCTCCACGGCATACGGTCCCTGCCATTTGTGCTAGTCTCTCTTCAGGGCGGACCTGCCTGCTCTCCCAACCCCCACCTCCTGTTCCTCGCTCTCAGGTTTATAGTCTCCCTGGCACAGGGTTTGTGCTGATTGCGTCCATGACACTGACCTCTTGGGCTCAGCCTTAGGACTCATTCCTGCAGGCAGCCTGCCAGGCGTTGCCTGCTGACCTTGATCTGTCTGCCTCTGGCCCTGTCAAGCCAGACATGCACTAAAGCACGGCGAAGTTAGAGTGTAGAGAGCAGCACAAGGCCCTTCTCCAGGCAGCATCCCATGAAGGGCCGTGCAGTGGACTAATCTGAGTCCAGATGAGACTGGCTTGGAGCTATTGAACAAGGAGAGCTTCCTAGAAGAGGTGGCTCTGGAGCAGGGTGTTAGCGTAGATAGGATTTAGATAGGGAGTGTCGGGGGCAAAGGCCAGAGTGGGATACCTCTACTGTACTGTAGGGCAGAGTGGGCAGTAAGGTCAGCGATGCCACATCTTAGACAGCCTTGAGCACCATGTCAAGGTCCTTGAACTTGAAATGATCAATGCAGTAGTGACACTCAATCTAGACTGGAGAGAAATCCCAGAGGCAGATTGTCCACTGACATTTCTGATGGACGCATTGAGCGCCTACTGTTACCAGGCCTCACAGTGGGGTTCATGTCAGGCCTACCTGTGGGGAGAGGGAGGCTGCCCCCTCAGGCTCTGGGACGGACAGGTGGCCCCGGGTAGCTCCGGCAGCCCAGTGCCCATCTCCCTGCCTCTGCCTCCCTCTGGCCTCGGGGTCACTTACTGTCTTCTGCTTTGTTGCATTATGGGGGTTCCACGTGCATTAGAGGGACTGGTTTCTGTTAGAGGCACACGTTATTAGAAGTTCTCGTGCAGCATTTCGTAACGACCTCACCAGTCGGCGGCACTGTGCTCACAAGTGCACATATACTTCAGAGATGTCGCGGGTTCGGTTCCAGGCCACCACAGTAAAGCAATGTCTCCGTAAAGCCAAGTTAATTTTTTGTTTTCTCAGTGCCTATAAAAGTTATGTTTACGCTACAGTGTAGTCTTTTAAATATTTATTTTAGAGAGAGAGAGAGCACGAGTGGGAGAAGGGCAGAGAGAGAGGGAAACAGAGGATCCGAAGCAAACTCTGTGCTGACAGGAGAGAGCCTGAGGTGGGACTTGAACTCACAGACCGAGAGAGCATGACCCGAGCCAAAATTGAACTGTTGACGCCACCTAGGCGCTCCTGCAGTGTTATCTTTTTATTGCGTGTTTATGATGTGCCAGATATGGTTCCGTTTTCATATGTATTAAGTCATTTAATCCTCACCATGTGATCAACACCATGTGATAAAATCATTGCTATAAACTGTAGCCTATTAAGCGTGCAATTCCATATGTCTAAAAAACGACATACATACCTTATCAAAAAATATTTTGTTCCCAGAAAATGCCAGCCCTCATCTGAGCTTCCAGCCAGTTGTAATCACTGATCACAGATCACCATAACACGTGTAATAATGATAAAAGAGCTTAAAATACTCTGAGAATTCCTGAAATGCTGACACAGAGACATGAAATGTGCAAACGCTGTTTGAAAAACAGCGCCAGTGGGGACACCTGGGTGCTTAGTTGGTTAAGTGTCCAACTTTGGCTCAGGTCGTGATCTCATGGTTCATGAGTTCAAGCCCTGCATCAGGCTCTGTGCGGACAGCTCGGAGCCTAGAGCCTGCTTCAGATTCTGTGTCTCCCTCTGTCTCTGCCCCTTGCTTGCTCATGCTCGGTCTCTTATCTCTTAAAAAATAAATAATTAACATTAAAAAAAACTTTTAATGGAGCCAGTGACCTTGTTGAGCAGAATGGCCACAAACCTCCAATTTGTAAAAACAAAACAAAAACAAACAAACCGCATTATCTCTGAAGTGTGGTAAAGCAACGTGCAATAAATCGAGGTGTGCCTGTATGCGGGCAGATGAGTTTTCACATCCCGATGCCCTGACTACTCGAACAGAAGGTAGAAAAGCGCACGACCTGCTCTGGGCAGTAGGCGGGGGTTGGGGTGTGTGTGCAGGGAACGGTGTCACACGGGCTGGAGCAACCGGAGTGATGAGGGAGGGGAGTGGGGGCTGGCCCTAGTGCCCACGAGCCGAGCTCCGGCACAGTCCCCCTCCTCCCTCGTTGGTGTGCCCCACGGCACAGTCTCTCCTGAGGACCCATTTCCCTCCTCTCTGCCACGAAACTCCTGTTACGTCACCAGGTGCATCGCTTGGAACGTCTGGGTGTCTCCCCATCGCCTTGCTTCTTTCTTGTTAGAAGAAATACCATCGGGGCTTTCTGAGAACCTGCCTTTGTTCTTCTAGAGCCTTGCTATTGTCTCTTCCAGTTTTCCTTCCCTTTCTTGCCTCGTTGTCTCGCTTCCTCTGTTAGCTCTGTGCCATCCGCTTCACGGAATGCTCGGGTCTCAGCCGTGAACGCTGCTGGCTCGGGCTGCCCGGGCCGCCGTCATGTGCACTAGGGTTAACCAGCTGACATTCATTGGTTTCTCATGGCGCTGGAGGCTGGCACGTCCAGAAGCCAGGTGCTGGCTGATCCAATTCGAGTGAGGGCTCTCTTTCTGACTCAGAGACGGCCGCCCTCTCACTGGGTCCTCACATGGTGGAGAGAGAGCTCTGGTGTCTCTTCCTCTTCTTACAAGGACACTAGCCCTATCTGATCAGGGGCCCATCCTTATGACCCCATTTAACCTTTACCACCTCCTCACAGGCCCCATCCCCAGGTTAGGGCTTCAAGTACGAATTTGGGAGTAACATATTCAGTCTCTAACAGCTACCATTCCTTTCTCTTTTTCTCGAACATCTAAATTCTCAAGAAAGAAACATAAAGCAAATTAATTTTAAAAAATTCTCAAGCCATTGCCTTGGCTCCTGCTCTGTGACCTGGCTCGTGCTGCAAGGCCCACCAGCGTGGTAAGGCTGTGGAGCTCAGGGAATCTGCTTCACCCCTTGTTCTTCCGGCCCCAGTTCTGAGCTGCCCCTGGCCTATCAGGTCACCGGCACCTATTGTTCATGTTTTATTTAATAAAACGTAGTCGCATGCATGCCATGTTGAATGCCGGGTGCTCGTCCACTGATGGCCTAAAGAAAAATGTCCATGACCTCATGGAGCTTACATTCTGGCAGAAAGAGACAGGCAGTAAACATAATTTTAAAAAGTAAAGTGGGGGCACCTGGGTGACTGTCAGTTAAGCATCCAACTCTTGATTTTGGCTCAGGTCGTGATCTCACAGTGCAAGATTGAGCTCCACGTCAGTCTCTGTGCTGGGTGTGGAGCCTGCTTTAGATTCTCTCTCTTCCTCTCCATCTGCTCCTCTCCCACTGGCATGCACATGTGCACACTCTCAAAAAAAAAAAACACATGGTGTATTGAGTTATAAGAGCTATGAATTAAAGATAGAGCAAGTAAAGAAATTTGGCGGACAAGGGTGAGTTGCAGTTTCAAATACGGTGGTCAGGACCAGCTCCATGGAGAAGGATACCAGAGAATTAGCCTTGTGGTGCTCTGGGCAGAGATGACTGTTCCAGGCAGAGCAAACAGCCAGTGCAAAGGCTCTGGGGCAGAAATATGCCTGACATATTTATGGAACAGTGAGGCCAGTATATCTGGAACAGAATGAACAAGGGGGAACTTGGGGGCACTTAGACTGGAGAGTGTCCCGTAAGGACCTTTGTTCATAGAACTTGGGCTTTCACACTGGGTGAAGCGGGCTAGCACTGGGCGAGGGGAAGGTCCCGTAGTCTAATGGTAGGGTCCCACTGGTTGCTGTGCCGAGAAGCAAAGAGAGCCATTGGGACATTGCTGTAGTTGTCCAGGGACAAAATGGTGGTGCTCGGGGAGGAATGGTAGCAATGAGGGTGGCAAGACATGGCTGGTTCTGGACACAGTGTGAGGGTAGAGCCTTAGAGTTTGCTGACAGAGTCGATGTGGAGGGTGAGAGCAAAGGAAGAGTCAAAGACAGCTCCCGGCCTCCTGCCCAAGCAGCTGAGGGAAGGCGCCCCCTCAGCAGAGCTGGCATGTGGGGCTTGTGGACGGCAGCGGTATGGGATTCAGTCGAACGGTAGTTTAATGCTGACCATGTTGAGTTTGACCAAGTGGTGGTGTGGATTCAGCAGTCTGGAATTGGAATGGAGGTGGGCCTCGAGATATAAATGTGGCATTAAAAAAAATTTTTTTTCTAATGTTTAGTTTTGAGAGAGAGAGAGACAAAGTGCAAGCAGGGGAGGGGCACAGAGGGGGGAAACACAGAATCCGAAGCAGGCTCCAGGCTGCGAGGTCAGCAGAGCCCAAGATGGAGCTCGAACCCAGGAACTGTGAGTGAAATCATGAACTGAGCCGAAATTGGATGCCTAACCGACTAAGTCGCCCCTAAATGTACCGTTTTCCAGTTGGCCTGTGGTTACATTTCAAGGCTAAAATCGGATGAGGCCACATGGGAGCGAGTCAGGATATTTGCAAACCTCCCTATTCTCCTCTTGCTTCATCTGCTTTTGTTTTCGGACACTTGGGGCTACCCCGGAAATCCTTTCTTCTTTCCTTCCACACTCCCCGCAGCCCCCGGCTGTTTCCCGCCCCGCTGTCTCTTGGATTTCTCCTCCGCCTTGTCCTTGGCAAGGGGCCCCCCTCCCAAGCCCTCCGTCACCATCCTTCCCATCCTCCCAGCTCACAGGCTGCCTCCCCAGTGCCTTCCCTCGTGGAGCAGACCTCCCCCTTCCGAACCCCTGTGCCCGTGTGGGCTCCTGTCCCGCATCACCTTCCCCTGTGTGGTTCCACAGGCCAACTCTTTTCTTGGGGATCGGGTGCTCCTTTAGGACAAGGAGGGGGGACGTGTAGGTTCCAAGTCCGTAGTTCTTTTCCTTCCTTCCCTCCCTTCCTCCTTTCTCCCTCCTTGCCTTTCCAGTTCATTCAGGCTTTTCTTCAGGAATCATTTCTTGGGCATCTGCTGTGGCTCGGAGCCAGGTCCTGAGGCAGAGGTGACTGGTACCTGCCCTCCAGCCGGGCTGGAAGCACAGGGAACACCGTGTTTTTTGCAGGCATGCTCTGTCTTCAGCACACCTCGATGCACTGGGGATAGTCTCCACCTCTGGAGCCCTGTGGCTGCCTCCCCTGGTTTGGTATCACTTCCGATGCTTCTCTTGAGTGTTGGAAGCTCCTCGCCAGGCCGTGCCACCCCCTTGTTGGATTTCACCTCTCTGCATCTGAGGATATTGAAATGCCTCCAGTCTAACTCTGCTACCTTTGAACTTGAAGAACTTCTCTTTTCTTTTATACTCAACCATTGTGTTGCAGAACTCTGAAAATTATTTTTGATTGAATTCTGAGTATTTCTGAGTTTTATGTGACCCTGTGGTTACAACCCCCAGAGTCATTCAACAGATATGTTTATATGTATGTCTGTATTTTCCTAGCTGTTTTTACTTACCATACTTCTTTTAAAAAAAAAAAAATTTTATTTGTAAGTGATTCTCCACCCAACATGGGACTCAAACTCACAACCCCGAGGTCAAGAGTTACCCACTCCTCCTACCGAGCCAGCCAGGTACCCTGAGGGCTCCCCCGACCCCCACGCCCACAACACCAAACTCCTGGGTTCTCTGAGTGTCCTGCAAGTCGACTGAATTCTGACACCATTGACCTGGAGTTAGTGGCCCACAGGTCAAGGGCTCTGGTCCCACCAGAATCCCCACACTTCAGACATGAATCATAAGTCCAGGTGTCCCATGCTTCTGAGCAGCTAGCCATAAATTAGGGGTTCCCATGACCCCTCGTTGGGTTCAGTCCTTTATTGGAATGACCCGCAGAACTCAGGAATACAGTTGATTTACTATCATCAGTCTATTATAACGGATGCAGTTCTAGAAGTTCTTTTTTTTAATGTTTATTTATTTTGAGGGCATGCATGCGCGCATGAGTAGGGAAGGGGCAGAGAGAGAGAATCCCAAGCAGACTCCACACTGTCAGTGTGGAGCCTGAAGTGGGGCTCGAACTCATGAACTGTGAGATAGTGACCTGAGGGGAACCAAGAGTTGGATGCTTAACCAGCTGAGCCACCCAGGTGCCCCCACTGGCCATTGTTGATTAACTCAACCTCCAATCCTTCTCTCCCTTCCCCAGAGGTCAGGCAGTCCATCCGGAAGTTCCATCCTTCTAATCAGGCCTCTCTGGCAACCAGCCCCCACCTTCTGAAATTATTTAAGGGCCCCCCGCTCCACCCCCGCTCATCTCACTGACACAACACACTTGTCACTCCCAGATTTCAAGAGTCTTAGAAGCTCCTGTTGCAGGGTCTGAGACCAAATGTTCTAAGACCAAATATCGCGACAAAGAATGTCCCTCTCACCCCCACCACTCAGGAGATTACAAGGGCTTCAGGAGCTTTGTGTGAGGAACCGGGGGGTGAAGCCCACGTCCGTGTTTCTTGTATTGCAGTATCGCTGTGTGCGCACACTGCAGAATGTGGAGGGCGGGGGCGGTAGAGGGCCCTGCTGTTTTGAGCATCCGGTCTTGAGCCAGTCCTGCAAGGCTGTGTCTGGGACAGCTCACCTCCCCACTTGACTCTCCGTGTGCCCTGGGCTCTGTGTCTCCCCCGAAGCATTGTGATAAGGCACCTTCACAGAGCCCCGCCTCATACCTTCTCCTGCCCACCTCCAAGGTGAGCCACCTCCATCTGCCTGGCCTGGCCTGTGCCTTACTTCGCGAGCGAGCAACTTGATCTTGACAGTCACTTTGTATTTGGAGGCACGTGAGGACAGAGCTTCCCTGTGTTTTCCAGGCCCAGTCGGATGTAGGTGGGGGATGCAGAAAGAGCCCAGGGTCCTCTGGGCACCCTGGAGGCTGCCCGTTACGGCATCCTGGATTGGGAGCCCCACCCAGCACACCGAAGGAGGCCTTGCTGGGGTGCCTGCCCGTCCCACCGGCTGCGGGAGAGTCTGGATCTTGAGGTCCCCGCAGAGCCTGCCGCAGGCCTTGATGAGCCTGGCCAGGCCGAAAGTCCCGCTGCCGCCAGCTGGTCGCTGGCTCGCTCTGGGCTCTGGCCTGAGCCCAGGCCGTTAACCAGTGGGCTTCACCAGGCCACCCGGGCTCACCAAGGCCCTGGCACTCGGCCTCCTCCATTTCCGGTGTCCCATGGGCGTGGTCAGGTTACGCTGAACCCTCGGCCTCCCTACCCCCACTGCTTTATGCAGACTGGGGAATTTGGAGCCCTATAAGCCGTTTTAAAATGCCTTTCTAAGGAAAGGGTTTAGACACACTTGGCAAAAGGCAAATCCCATTAGCAATTGTCTAACTAATCCAGGCTGTCAGGGAACACCGCGTTCTTTGCAGGGAGGCTTAGCGCCCCTTCTCTCCTGGGTTGGGGGGCCTAGTGTTTTGTTCCTCCTCTCCCCTCCCCTGGCCCCAGCCTCTGGGGAGGGCAGACAGCCTAAGGGCTGTGTAGGGCCTGGAGCGACACACAGACAGATATAGGCCCTGCCTCTGGGAGAACAACCCCCCCAGGTGGATGATGCCTTCAGTCCAGCTGCCGGGGGGAGTGGGGGCGGGTAGGGGACAGAATCGTGAGGGCCCTTTGCTACAGGATCTCTTTGTGTGGCTTCTCTGTGGCCATCTTTCCTGCTCCTTATCTTTCTGCTTCTCTTCCCCTTTCCCTCCTTTCTGCTCCATGTCCTGCCATTCTCTTTTCTCTTTCCCTAACTTTGCCCTCTTCCCTACCCCTTTCAAAAAATGATTTTGAGGCAGAACCTATTTATTATATAGAAACAGGGAGCCTGGGTGGCTCAGTCGGTTGAGCATCCAACTTCAGCTCAGGCATGATCTCACGGTTCATGGGTTTGAGCCCCACATCAGGCTCTATGCTGACAGCTCAGAGCCTGGAGCCTGTTTTGGATTCTGTGTCTCCCTCTCTCTCTCTGCCCCTCCTGTGCTCGCCCTCTCTCTCTCAAAAATAAAAAAATAATAAAAAATGTTTTTTTAAAAAAGGTTATGATATAGAAATGAAGCATTTGGAGATTGTGTGTTTCAGTCAGTAGAATGTGAGGGGCCAATGCTGGGGTTTTTAATAGGAAGATCTCAGGAATTAAAGGGCCGGCGTGTACCCTCAGGCTGGCCCCGCGGGCCTGGGGAGGGCAGGCTGGGTGCTGCTGCGGGGCCTCCTGAGCAGCTCCATTCTGTTTGTCTTGTTTAATTTGGAGAACATACAAAAGAAGAAAGGAAAAAAAGAATAAAAACAAGCACCCAATGTGGCCACTACCTAGAACTGAGATATTTGCTTCAGGTATTTAAAACAGATAAATGGGAGCATTAATACAGCGCGAGGAGAACCCCCCCCCAACTCCTTTGCAGTGCCGTTCTCTCTGCTTTTCCCGGGGGGAAAGGCTACCAGGCATTTCCTGTGTATCTTTATAATTGGTTTTTGTATTTTTATGGCATATGTATGAATCCATGAATAATATATGGTCATGCTGGGTGTGTTTTTTAGAGGCATGTTTAAGTGCTGACATGCCATAATAGCATCTGTAATTCGCTTTTCTCACGAAACATTACACTTTCACGATTTGTCCTTGTTGATATTTGTATCTGGTTCACTTCTCTGCGGTTCTGGACAGAGGTTCACGGCATGACTGGACATGGTTTAGGTCGCTGTTACCCTGTTGACAGATGCTTGCTTGTGTCTGGTTTCTGTGTGTTAGAGGGATGCTGCCATAATGTCTCTGCCTCTGACACAGACACGTGCCCTAGTGGCCTTCGGGCTTGCTGGCCAAGTGCAAGTAGGCGAGACCCGTCCCCGCACCCTCCCTCTGGATTCTCTGAGGTTTCTTTTCTTTAATGTTTATTTTGAGAGAGAGAGAGAGAGAGAGAGAGAGAGAGAGACAGAAACCCAAGCAGGATCCACACTTACCAGTACAGAGCCAGACATGGGGCTCAAACCCATGAACCTTGAGATCATGGCCTGAGCCTAAACCTAGAGTTGATGGCTTAACCAACTGAGCTGCCCAGCACCCCAGAATTCTCTGAGTTTTACCACCCAGACCAGCTGCCTTCTCCGTTCCGTAGCTCTCCAGGCACAGGTGGGTTCGAGGGACCGGCAGGGAGCATAGAAGGAGCTGTTGAAGGGACCCGACAATTGATGTGGCCAAGGTGTAGCCTGAGTTTGTTGTCCCTGCCCCACTGCCCCCCACTTTTCCTTTGATTCTTCTTTTAAGCTAATATGCATTTATCATAACACCACCTAAGAAAACTCAAATCTGTATTGCTCTCACCCACATTTCTGCCTTACTACACAATTGCTTTTCCTGTTCCGAGTCCCTCTGGTCTCTGTCCACACACAGACCTACTTCTATGTAGCTGTAACCGTACACGCAGGACTGGGTATTCTGTATTTTTCTATGTAATGACACGTTATAGTTTCCATCCTGCTCTTGCCCCCGTGATGGCTCCCGTCGTGATCACCTATTTTTCCCTGCCCTGTACCCCCACCTGCTCCTCCTGCCCGAGGCTCTGCTTTTCCCTCCACTTCTCTTCTGGCTCCCAGCAATCTTTGCATGATGACTGCCAGCCCCCCTCAGGTCATGTTGCCATCTAGAAGCAGAGAAAGAAAGCTCTCGGGGTTACAGCCCTGCCCGGCTCCTCTCCCACTGCCCCAGGCCCCCACACTGCCACCTCCTTCAAAACCCCCTCTTTGCTCGGCAGAAAAGCAGCCAAACCAAATAGGGGACAGACTCAGTAGACATGACTCCGAGATTGTTTTAAATACAGATAGGCTCCTCCCAGGAGGAAACAGGCTTTCCGGACTTGGTCTTTATTCTGCAGGTTTTGAGGGAGACGGTGAAGGGGGCTCCTAGGCACTGCCTGGGGTCCAGCCCAACTCCCCAGGGCAGGGGGCTTGCGGCAGAAGCTATCTCTAGGAGCACAGGTGTATGTTTTTTTGCCCAAAGGTTGAGTTTGGCCCCGTGCAAGTAAAAGGACACCGCATGCGTGGTAGACATCACACGGTTCCTGGAAGGCTCTCTCCTGTGTGGACACTGTCGCTTTTTTCTGCTTCTTTAGTTAGCCTCACCTGGTTGGCTCAGTCAGTTAAGCGTCCGACTCTTGACTTGGGCTCGGGTCATGGTCTCATGGCCCATGAGTTGGAGCCCCACACTGGGCTCTGTGCTGGCAGTGCGGAGCCTGCTTGAGATTCTCTCTCTTTCTCTCTCTGCCCCTCCCCCACTTGCTCTCTCTCAAAATAAATTAAAACATTAACTTAAAAATTATTTTTTAAAATAATGAACTTATTTATAAGCGGAGCTAATACTTATGGAGTACTCATTGTAAAATGCTTTCAGCATTTTATACTTGTCATCTTGTTTGTTCCTTCCAACACCCATTGAGAGAGGAGACGGTTTCTACCCCCTGTGACAGCCGTGGGAGGAGGCTCCCAAAAGTGCAGCGGGTGGCTGGGATCTGCCCTGGAATTCTCACCGTTCTCTCCCTGGCGACCCTGGCCATCCCAGCTGGGAAACCAGAAACTCGGGCAGAGAGGATGCGTCCCTTTGCGTTCCTTTCAGAGAAGCCCCTCGCCGGTGCCGCCAAAGTTATTTCGTACAAAGGCATCCATTAGAAATGCTCCATTCCCTTTCAGTGTCCCATTAAGGGCTTTGCCCTATTTTTGCCTTGCAAGTCTATGCTTCCAGGAACCCGCTTCAAGGGAGGGGAGCTGGGAATGCGTGCTGAGGGGAGGAGAGGGGAGAGGGGACTGCAGTCTTAGCTTCCTTCTCCCAGGCCTTGAGGAGAAAGAGGAGGGCAGCTGGCTGCTGGTCCAGGGAGCTGTGGATGCAGCGGACCTGCTCCCGCCGGCAGTCACTGGGCAGAAAAAGCAGCAGCTTTTATAATAGGCAGACTGGGAATCCTGTCCCAGCTTGGCCACTTGCGGCCGGATGACCTTAGGTAGGTAACTTGGCCCTCCGTGAAAAGAGGACTCATTGTCCCTCTGCAGCCGTCTGTTATGGGGAGGAAGCAGAGGGGCCTGGCTACCCTAGCGCTGAGCAGGCCTGCTGAGAGCCCTCCCATGCTTCCTATGGTTCGTCCCTGGAGGAAAGCACACACACATCGGGCTCTGGGGCCGAGCTGACCCAAGACTGGGTGACAGCAGAGGGGCCTGGCCCAGTGCACATGCCAGGAAGGGGCTTCTCCAGGTTTGCAGTCTGACTGTGGGTCTTTTACCGAGCTTTCTGTTGATGTGCCAGTGTCACACACCCCTGGTAATCTCAGGCTCTTAGATGTGGGCTTCGGGGTCAAAGCACAAACACGAATGGGGACTTTGCTTTTGTGTAGCTGCAGGGAGGGGGCGGGGAAAGCCAAGGCGCAGGGGTGCTGTTCCTCAGTACAGTGGGCTGAGGATCCCTCAGCAGCCGGGGGGGGGAGGGGGGGCTCCATGTCCTTGCCCTGCTGGTACCCACCAGTGAGGACTTCAGAGAGGCTATAGCTGTGATAATACCGAAGGCCCCTTAGAGTAGACCCTTGGAGAAACTGAGGCACCAAACCAGAAAGTGGGGTTCTTTGCCCTGAGATTTTACTTTTCTTCCCTTCTCTGTCCTCTGTGCCTGCTCATCTTCCACAGACCAACTCAGCATCCTGCTTCTGGGCTACACGCAGGCCAGCTGCTGTGTCTATAACCATAGCAGCGGGCAGGTCCTGGTTTAACCGAACACTGGTAATTGCCCAATGTCAGAACCACACCACTCTGATTAAAGAACTTTGCCAAAGCGTATTTGAGGTGGGGCGTGGCGGTGGGAGGCCCCCAGCCCCTTCAGGCTGCTAACTCAAGCCCAGCCCCATCCTCGGGAGGGGGAACCCAGGCCCTGGAGGCTAACATGCAGGTGTGAGGATGAGGCCCGATGCGCCCCAAGTCTCTGGTGCTCTGCATGACTCCCAGCTCAGGAGGCCCGGACAGCTCTGACAGTGTCCCGAAAGCCCCAGGGAGCCCTGGCTGCGTCTGTGTGCGATGCTGTGGCAACGGCAGTTCTCTGGAGCCCGTTTCTCTCTGGACTTGTTCTCCCACACGCCACGCTACTTCTAATAGGTGTGAACATAATGGACTCACTTAAGGCCTTTTGAAGACAGGCCCACACTGCATGCCTGCTGCGCCAGCAGCCGCGCTGGGTTACAAAACACTAAGACCGCATTCCTGGTCCCTTGACGTCCCCCTCCCCCCCAGAGAAGTAAAATGTCAGTGGAGCAAATTACTCACTGAATGCTTTGGAATCTATAAATATTAAATTGCTATGGCTTTCACTGGCCCATAGAAAATTTAAAAGCTCTGGTCAGCTCCAGAGGAAAGGGGAGTAGGGGGTGAGGGGAGCGCTGCCAGTGGAGAGACAAGTGTCTCCAGAAGGGCTCTGGGCTGCGGTTGGTAGGGGGTGCCCTGGCTGGAGGAGCGGCAGCTGGGAATGGGGTATGCAGAGCAAGGAGGTAGAAATCCCAAATGCACCTGTAACCCAGGACGCAGTTTTCTCTGGTTTTTCACTTGAGGCTTTATATTGCTGGGGGGTGAGGAAGAGTAAGGTTTGCGGGGAGTTCTGTGTTGCATTTCTTACTCTGGCCCAGGACTCTAAAGTGATGGCAGCAGCTTTGCCATCAGTGTGCTCCCTCTAGGGGACTGTCCCCCTCCTAATGTCCCCAGGCAGCAGGGCTGGAGATGGGGGTGGGACCTCCCTGGCACACTAGCACACTAGCAGCCGGCTGCCCCTTGTTTTGCTGTGGCCCCTGCCCCAGGCTCTTCCCTTCCTCCGATCCCTGTGTTCACACTAGTGGGGCCCATTGCCTGGAGTGATTCATGCTGGCCTGTGTAGGGGTGTGTTTTCACACCACTTTTATTAGGTCTTAGATTCCCTGCTGGTGGGCAGGGGGCATCTCCTGCTTCTCTGGAATCTCTTTAGGATTTATTGAGCGCTTCTAAGTGCCAAGACCCTGTGCTGAGTTCGTTAAGTGCACGACCTTGCTGATCTTTACAACTCTTTACAAAGATGGGGAAGGAGGGTGCTGCGATCTATTTACCACATTGCAGTGGAGGACACTGAACCCAGGGAAAGTGAAATGAGTGGCCGGGTTCCTTGGACAAGTTCCCGGCAGACCTGAGGGAGTCCCGTGGCTGGTTGGTGGCTGAGCCTGGATTCTGGCCCAGCGCTTCTGGACTCTCAAGCTCTCTCTCCCCCGCAGGCATCCCCACCCTCATCGTGCTGGACCCACAGGGGGAGGTGATCACGCGGCAGGGGCGTGTGGAGGTGCTGAACGATGAGGACTGCAGGGAGTTCCCGTGGCACCCCAAGCCCGTGCTGGAGCTCTCCGACTCCAACGCTGTGCAGCTCAACGAGGGTCCCTGCCTCGTCCTTTTTGTAGGTATGAAGCCCCAGCGGCTGCCCCAGGGTGGGCTGGACAAGATGGACCCCACGTGGAGGGTGTCTGTCCCACAGCTTCTTTCCATCCCAAACAATGCTGACCCTGGGCCTTTGTCTCTCCCTGCAGCCTTGCTTTTGACCTCAATGATTTATTCATGGCTCTGCCCCTGCAGGAGGGGCTCTGAGAGCTGCTGCTGTGCTTTCCTTCTCTGACTGCCAGCTGGGAAGAATAGGTCAGGCGGGAGCCCGCCCCCCCCCCCCCAACAGACCCATTGTTGGGAGGAGGCGGGGCTGCGTGCACAGCAGCTGCAGGGGCTGGGCCCCCTAGGCCGAGGCCCCCCCCCCAGCCTCAGGGCGGCATCTCTGTGGGTAGTGCCCCCCTCAGTGTCCCCACTCTCTGCTCAAAGGGTGACTGCTCTGCATGGCAGGGGGACACCAGAACATCCACCCCAGGCTCCCTGCGGCCCTGTGGGATGACCCTGGTTCCTTTTGCAAACAGAGCAGCTGCTGGTCAGTGGCCCCCTCACCCTGTGCCTTGGGCTGTGCTGCTCAGCTCCAACTCCAAATAATCTGGGGTACTGGGGTCATGGCTGAGAGGCTGCCACCCTCACTTCACTGGTAGGGGTGGGAGGGAGGCATTTGGGGGTGCCACATGCTACCCCGTGCTCTGGAAGTCTGGTATAGGAGCCAATCTGCAGATTCAAGGGAATTCTTTAACTGACTTACAGGCTGGCCCTGTGCCTGGAGAACAGAGGCCTCCTGGGGAAAGATGGCCTTGGGGAATCACTGTCCTTGGGGCTCTGCCTCATCCTGCCCATTGCCCACTCCCACACCCACATCCTGGGGCCTCTGGACACAGTTTTGAACCCAGGGACCGTTGCATCTCACTGGCCATCTGAGTAGATATGATAAGGTTCCAGAGAGGCAAAGGGAGTTCCCAGCATCACAGAGCTGATGAGATGTGGATCTAGAATATGTCTCACCAAGTCTGCACGCTGCGGGCCCCTTGGGCAGCGGGGCCTATTTGGGTGCAAATCCTTCTACCTGTTTCTCCTTCTTGCTTTGCCCCTTGGGGTGTTGCTCTTGCTCTGGGCTTCAGGGTCCAGCAGGAGTGAGCGCCAGGGCCCCCGTGTGTGGCTGCTCCCTGTTTGGCGTTTGGTGGTCTTTATCATCACCTTGTTACACTCCCATGCTGCCCTTTCCCTGGAAGCAGGAGGCAACTAAAGGGGGCTTGGGGCACCTGGGCAGTTCACCTCCCAGACAGGCAGGCCATCCCCTCCCATGAGAGTCCCTCCAGCCGTGAAGCTGGCATTCCAGGGCCCCAGGGACACCCCACTGCCACCAAAACTGCTGACTGGACTGTAGTCCAGACCCACTGTCACCCCCAGTCCTGCCATTTTCGAAAGGAGGTCAATCTGAGGTCATGCTGTGATTCTGTGATTGAGAAAAAAACTACAAGGACCTCAGCTCCTGGCTCAGGGGAAACTCAGTGTGCAGCGGTGTGAACGTGCTGCGGACACACCCTCCTGCACCCAGGAGTCATGCCTGTGTCCCAGGGGAAGTTTTGCTTCCATTTTGGGCCCAGGACCCTGCTCCCTCCAGGGACACCACCCCATCTGTTCCACAAACCAGTGCTTCTCGTGTCTCTCTCTCCCCATTACAGACTCTGAGGATGATGGGGAGTCCGAGGCAGCCAAGCAGCTGATCCAGCCAATAGCTGAGAAGATCATTGCCAAGTACAAAGCCAAAGAGGAGGAGGCGCCACTTCTATTCTTTGTGGCGGGGGAGGTGAGTGTACTGGGGCCTGGCCTGCGGGCTGCTCGGCGGCCAGCTCTTAGAACATGAGCGATGCGGCTCTAGGGGATGTTTGAAGGGGCCCCAGGATCCAGCTGAAGAGCCCACCGACAGATGTGGCATGAAAAGGTGTGTCATCCAGCAGGGCCCCTGCCGCACCTTCCTCCCTGCTTTGTCGCTCAGCAGTCCCAGAGCAGCAGGAAGCCCTGCAGGACAGTGCTGCCTCTGCAGGCTACTACCAGGCCACCAGCAAGAGTGGCGGCCACGATTGTGATCTGCCCCGGCCTGCAAAGTGGGCTCACGCCCATTGCAGGTGCAGGCATCCGGGCTGGGGGCCTCGACCCGGACCTGCAGTTCCCAGCCAGCCCCGGGGAGGATGCTCAGGTGGGAAACTGCTGTCGTCTCAGCCTCTTTTCGCCCAAGGCCTGTCCCTTGAAGGCCTCCAGCTGGGACGGACTGAGCGGAGGCCTCTGCACAGGGTGAGAAGGCCGGGCCCTCAGCTGGGTGCCTGCCTCCCCCTGCCCCCCCCCCCCCGAGCCTCCCCCCTGCAGCCGTGGGAATGACAGCAAGATGGCCACAGCCGGTTCCCCGCTCCCCTCCGTTCCGCCCCCCCTCCCCCCGGAAGCTGGTCCACGCATGTCCACGCATGCTCCGCCACTTCCCCCGCCCCACTCCCGGAAGCTGTTGACAGACACACTTTTTGAAGCCCCTTGCCCTCCTGCCACCATCTGCATCCCCAGTTGGTCAGAGCCCAGCACTCATTTCATGCCGTGTTGTCAGGACCCCAGGAGGGGCGGTGCAGCCAGACACCCTGAGCTACCACCCATTCATCATCTCCTCAATAGCCACCCCTGCTAAGCCCCGCTGGGCCCCCCTCACAGGCAGCTGAAGTCACCCCGCTCTGCCGTGGGTGGAGGGAACAAAGCCGGTTCCCAGGATCCTGCCTTGGGGCTACACAAGCCCGCTCTACACAAAGCACAAATGGAAGCTGCTCAGAATGTATTAAGCTCTACCCCCTTTCAGATGGCTGAGAGAGAAAAGGTGGGCTCAGGCCAGCAGGGGCTGGGCCAGGGGTAGGGCAGGGGCGCTCCAGTAACTTCTTTAGAAATGTGGCTGAAGAGGCGCACTTGCAGGTTTTCTGTGTAGCAGGCACCAAGCCAGGCTCCAGCGGCACCATCCATCCCACCTGCCCCCCACCTCTCTGACTGGGAATGGGGTCGTTACCGTTTCACAGATGAGGGATGCTTCGAGAGCACAGGACCCCTCGCGTTGGTCCTGGTGCGAGCCACTCTTAAACCCATTTTTCAAGGGACAAGACCTGGACTCACAAAAAACGACTTCTCAAAGTCGCACGTTAAGTAGGTGGCGCAGAGGACTGAACGTGAGGTCAGTGTGACCCCAGAGGCATCGCTGTCCCTCCTGCTGTTCACGTGGACCCGCAGGTGGCCAGGCCGAGGCCTGGAGGGGAGGGTGCCTGCACCAGGACAGAGGGTCTGACAGGGTCATCCACTGCTCCAGCTCACCACCTGGCCGCCCCGTCCTTCCCGTGCTTTTCACCTGGGATCCTGACCTTGGCAGCTCTCTTAGCCCAGTTCTCGGTCCTCATGCTCAGAAGCAAGGCTCTGTGGAAGGGGATGGTTGTGGGGTGCGGTGACATGAACACTGACTGAGCACCTCCGAGCCAGGACTCCGCTCCTCCCAGGGCTAAGGGTGTTTATCTTGATCCCCTCCGCTCTGCCAGGCGGAAGTCCTCCCTTCTGAAGCCTTAGTAGACATGAAATTCATCTCCCTGTGGTTTGCGCGAGGGAGAGGGGAGGGGACACAGCGCTGTGCTCAGCTGGCCCAGGCCTCCTAATGGGAATTCGATCTACAGTGTTTGTCCAGGTGGCTGCCCTCTGTCATGAAGGCTGTTTGTTAACCCACATGGGGGCCTGAGCGCGGTGAGCCGTGCCAGAGATGCCGAGTCCGCCATCACCATTGCTGGAAGTGCTGGCCATTTCTGGGGTGGGGAGAAAAGATGATCCCTACCCATCTTCCTAAAGATCTGCCCTTTGAGAATGGAATGTTTGGGTGGTTTTTTGTTTGTTTTTTGGTCTTAGAAATCAATGAGCAGTAAATCTCATACCTCCTGTTTGCCAGCGTTTAAAGCCAGGCATGCCCCAGGCCCTACCTCTGCAGGGTGACCTGGGTCGGGGTGGCTATACAGAGCCCATTTCCTGTTATCTACCAAATGGAGGTCGGTCGCATGAAATGCAATCTCAGAAAGTTGCTCCCTTACAGGTCTGTCTTTTGTCTTTGGGTGTCTGGGTTTGCTGTTGTACTTAATAAGGGAAATTCATCTGGACGGTCTCTGGGAATGTAGGAGAAACGCGGCCACATGTATACGCTTCCGGAAGTACTGTAGTGGCCCTGTCTTCTGTACTGGCTGTACAGTTTCACCCCCAAAACCGCAGGGGTGCGGTAGGGACAGTGAGCTGTTTCTGTTAAAAACATTCCAGACTTGAAGTCCAGATTGGCCTCAGTTCACCATAGTGGGGCTGCAAATAGTTGAGAGGCAGTTGCAAAAGTAAGTGATCAGAAGACATCACATTTTTACAAAGCAGAGAGCATATTAGGGTTGTTTTTGTGCTACTGAAGAAAGAGGACTCGCCTAGTGGTTTGGGGGAGATGCAGAGAGAACTTCACAAACCCCCCACCCCCTCCCTGCTCCCTGTTGTGAGAGCCTATCCTTCCCGATGGCAGCCCGCTCTTCAGGGTGATGGGAGTGGCTGCCTTCCATGCCATCTGGGGAATCTGGGGACTCTGTGGCCTCTTTCTTGAAAACTTACTGGTGTTCTCCCCCTCTGGTGACTTCCAGGATGACATGACCGACTCCCTGCGAGATTACACCAACCTGCCTGAGGCGGCCCCTTTGCTCACCATTCTGGACATGTCAGCCCGGGCCAAGTATGTGATGGACGTGGAAGAGATCACCCCCGCCATTGTGGAGGCCTTTGTGAATGACTTCCTAGCAGAAAAGCTCAAGCCAGAGCCCATCTAGTAGGGCTCCTGCCTCAGGAGACGTTATTTAAAATTTGGTCTTCTCCTCTTCCTCCTCCCCTTCCTTCCCTCCACCCTTGGACTTTTCCAGCGTGTCCTGAATCACACAACCCAAGTGTCCAACCTCTCTGTGGTGCCTTGTTTTCTGCATTAACTCCTCAGCTCGCACCCTAAGGTGCACATGCTCTCAGCAGCAGAAGAACCCACCATGTTTGGAGACTGCCCGGGATTCCCGGGGCTGGCCTGCTCCGGCCAGAGCCGGGACTGCATCACACTCTCAGTCCCTAGCTCCTGGTGCAGTGTTTGCCAGGCGTCCTTCTGCTGAGCGAGCGTGAAGGGACAGTGCACTGGTGCTCTGGCTCGGCCTCTGGTGTCAGCATGCACACGCAGGGCCCCGGACAGCCCGGTGACACACGTCCATGCAGGTGCAGCAGGGAAAGGGCCGAGGCCTTGCTAGCCTCAGGTTAGAGCTGCCCGTGGAAACATCCCTTCCTGAGTGACTTCATCTAGTGACTCTCCCTTTTGGTGTGAGGGGAAAACACCAGCTTGGCAGTCGGTTCTTGGGCCGGGGATTTCACGATCTCAAAGGGAGCTTGTGTTCTTTTCTGGTGAGAAAAAGAGTAGTTGTGGTAATGATTCATTCAGTAACTGCTTACTCTGAGCTCCTACCACGTGCTAAGAACTTCTGATTTTTTCCTTGCATCTTTCTTCCTTGATCTTGCCTTCTCCAAGTTACTGCCTTCTCATACGAACAGCCTCTACTTGTCTTGGAATTCTGTTAATAAATTCTTCCCCTTGGACATCTTCCCGAGAGGAGGCACCCAGTCATGTGTTCTTGGAGGAGCCCCACCTCACCAGCACAGACCTCTGACTCGGCCTGGCTCTGGGCCCGGGGCCACTGGAGCTCTGCTGCGGTGCCTGTGTCCACCTTTGGTTACCCCTGTCATCCCTCTTTTCTTTGCAAAGCAGAACTAAAAAGAGAAAACAAATTACCAGGAGCCTAGCTTTCTCCCTCAGAACCTGCAGAAGGAGCTGTACACTAGGATGGCAGTGCGAGCAGAGGACACGTCAACTAAAAGTAGGCTTTGGGTCCACTTTGCTCAGCTCATGTAGCTCAGATCCCAAGCCGAAAATAACACCAAGCCCTTGGGACTTGGGGTGGAGGGCTTCACCTAGGGATTCCCAGGATTTGGGCCTATCTCAACCCGGTGTTAGGGTCTCTCACGTGATCGCAGGCCTTACCCTTGGCTCCGCTCACAGTACTGTCAGCCAAGACCACTGACTCAGAAAACCCAGCCCCCCGTCAGCCATTGGCACCGTTGCCCCTTGCTGAATTGGACTGTTGATTTGTAGTTCAGAGGTACAAAGTTAGCTGGTAATTAGACAGTTATGTGATGTCACAGCCTGAAATGCAATCACCTAATAAGAAATAAAGCAGGCATCTCTGGACATTATCCATGACTTGTCCTCTCCTGTGGTTAATACAGAAATCTTTTTGCTTGTGGTGCTGGGCCCTGGGGGGTGGGAGACAAAAAAGATCCTCTTGACTTTCATCGGATACCTAGTAGCTGTTTCAGAATTTTTGAGAGCCGAAACTAAGCAGCATGGTCATCTGTGGGATCCTAAGGCCAGGGAGCTCCTTCGGTCCATGCACCAGAGGCAGATCCCTGCTGCAGCCCTGGCTGGCATCTCTCCTGGTTCCACTTGCCCTTGTGGAGGGCAGAGTCTCCAGTCACAGGCATTCTCGTGGATACGGGTGCTCACTGCCTCCCACAGGGGAGCAAGTGCTCTGAAGGCTGCAGAAACAAGGGATCCCGCGCGGCTCTCCCGGTAGGGAATGGGCAACAGTTGGAGACCCTCAACCCCAGCTCTATCCTGGGCGAGGGGCTTCTCCAGGACCATTGCCAGTGTCTCCCCTGGAAGTGTGGTGGGTGTGGGGACGAGGTGAGGTCAACCCGACTCAGAAGATGGATTTCTGCCTAGGTCCTAGATCATGACAGCCTTGGAGGAAAAGTGGTCGCTCAGCAACTACTTCTCTTCTGGTGCAGGAGGAACACAGTCCAGGGAGGAGTCCCTGTAAGTCACCACAGCAGAAACATTCGGTCATCGGTGATTCTCCTGTGGCCCATACAAGGCTGATGGAACTGCTTGACACTAAGGTCAGCTGATCCTTGGCACCAGAATCCCCCTTTTAGAGTGGGTGTGTAGGCTGAGGTCACTGGGGAGGTTTACTAAAAAAGCTGTAGGTTTATATAGTGGCAGCTCTGAGGGGAAATGCTGGGGGAGGACCACTTCCCAGTGCCAGTAAAGACCTGGCTCAGTGGTGTGAGATCTTAAAGGCTCTTGGTGCAAAGTGGGTGGCTTCTTAACTCCCACTAAGCAGCTCCAAAATACCTTAATTCTTGTCACTAATTGGAAGCAGGTTAAAGCCCCAGCTGTGATACAGTCAACGGCTTCCATCAGCAGCAAGGAAAACCAGGCCCCAGCAGGTTGAGGCAGGAAGGTGGCTGTAAAAATGCCACCCTGGGCTTCCAGATTCTCTGCTCACCACAATGACTTCCAGATCTGACGCTACGCATGTTCACAACAGATGAGATTTTTTTTTACCTGTCCCCAGCAATAAAGATCCTGTTCACAAAAAGGGTGTGTTTGGAATTGGTATGTACAGTGGGCAGCGGTAAATGTCAGAGGGCAACTCAAGTTCCTTTCCAGAAGCTTCCCCCTGCCCCCTTCACCAAGTATGTCCTCAAATTCAGTGGCTCTCACTTATCCAAGCACAGGGAGCCAGGAAGTTTTGGCATCAGCCAAACTTCAAGTGGTAATTTTCAGACAGACTTTGTTTTTGCCTCTTGCCTAATTAAAGACACTGAAAAGCTGTTTTCTCCACCTGCTGCCTTGTTCCAGGGTAGCAAACAGAGTTCTGCAATGATCTAGACATAGAACATGGTCCAAGAATAGATCAGCAGGACCTAATGAGGTGTCGCTGTGTCTGCTTAGGGAGAATAGCACATGTGTGCACGCACATGTAGACTTGGAATCGTGGCTCCAGGAGGGACATGAACAGGCAACTGGCCCAGTCCCCTCAATCACACAGGCTCGGGTGTGGGCACATCCTGTTCCGTAAGTCATTTCCCTGGGCCAGGCGGAGCAGGTCCATGCTTCCCCATGGGCCTGGGACATGGCCATGTGGCCAATGGGAAGCTTCGGCAGTGCCTCTTTGGGTGGTGCCGTGTGAACAGAGGACTGACTAGGAGGCCTGGAGCTCAGGGCCTGTCAAGTTCCCTGCAGCGGCGGTGCTGAAGAAGCGAGCACTGAACCTATATCCCTCTTTGTGGACACCAACAGGGGCAAGAGTCCCTATGGCCTTCTTCCAAGCAGGCTGCTCAAGGGAAAATTCTCTGTTGACAAATGGCTGTTGTCTGTTAGCTTCATTCTTGATTATTCAGTGTTAGTAAATAGTGCAAGTGACGTGGTTTCCAGGAACCAAGGCTGTTTGTAGGAAAATGTCACACTGGGTCCACTTCATGGCTGGGATTTCTCCTTCCAATGGGGGAAATATGACGTTAGGATGTCCTGGGCATGCCTCAAATGTGAAAGCATGAAGAAAATCCACTTCCTTTAAGGCATGCTGTGTTTCCACGGCCCCTGGGGCTTTTGGACTTCCCAAGCCAGAAGATGTGTTGCTGGATTTCTGTCAAATAATGTGCTAACCCATGAAAGTCTGTCCCAAAGCCCATAGGCTACTGTGCAGCCCTAAGGAGGCAGGCGGCCTCAAGTCTAGATGCTCATGCTTCACACAGGTCAGTGAGTGGCCTACACGGGCTGGCACTAGGATACAGGAGGAGGCATGATCTTAGGATCCAGGGCTAAAGAACTCTCCTTCAGACATCACAGGACTTGGAAAGAAGTCCGCTTGCCGGTCTGCAGTCTGCACCACCCCCTCCCATCACAGAGGTAGGAGGCCGGCTGGGAGGCCAGACTGTCGCAGATGTCTCATCCCCCTTTGTTCCCTTTGTGCATTGTGAAGCAGCAGCGGCTTTGGGGATGGCCCTCTGACAACGAGGCTTCAGCTGAAGGTGGCTCCCCTACAGGACGCATGTAGTTAAGAAAACCGATGCCACTTGTAGCGTATTCAGACCTTCTGTCCTGCGTGGGCTCTGAGCGTGGGCCGCGGCTTCCAGGGCCGATCCGCAAGGCCCCGGCTTTTAGGCTGTCTCAGCTGCACCAACACACACAGCCAGCTGGGTCAGACTAAGTTGCCCACAGCAAGATAGCTCATCCATTCGTCTTCCAGCCTGTGCACTCACTGAAGAGAGAAAGTTGTTGGAGTTTAAAGGTATCTACATGAGCGTTTCCTAAAGATCTTTTAAGTGAGTGCTAGGGCGGGGGTAGGCTTGGCCCAGGGGGCACCAGGCCCTGTGGCACAGCTGGTGGTTTTCGGCACTCGCCATGGGGCCCTGTGTGTGTGGTGCTGCTTCTGGAGACTTCATGTGGCAAAATGGCAAAAACACAGCTAAAACCAGCTCAGCTTGGGGCGCCCAGGTGGCTCATTCGGTTAAGCGTCCAACTTCAGCTCAGGTCATGATCTCACAGTCCGTGGGTTTGAGCCCCACAACAGGTTCTGTGCTGACAGCTCAGAGCCTGGAGCCTGCCTCGGATTTTGTGTCTCTCTCTCTCTGCCCCTCCCCCGATCACACCGTCCCTCTCAAAAATAAAAACATTAAATAAGTAAATAAATAAAAGCTCAGCCTGGAAGGGGACATCTGGTGTTTCAAGATCCACAGGGCTAGTGGTAGGAGGTCACAGGTGAAACTGGTACAAACCGGTCCCCATAGGTCTGCTTATCCTCTGGGCCTTAAGGACCTGGTTTTCACCATGAGCTGGGGGGAAGGGAAGGGGACACTGCAGCTCTCCCTGCCTTGGAAGCCCCAAACCAGGGTGAGGCCTCCCAGTGTGAGTTCCAGGCATATGGGGACATCAGCATTTATCCAGAGCTACTTTCCCAGGGGTCCCATTCGAAGGAAGTTTTCCCTGCGGCAACCACTTCCCTGAGTCTTTGGTCCAGCGTCTATCGGTGCTTCAGATTCTGAGAGAATGAGAATCTGGATGGGTCTCCACCTTCAGCACCTCTGAGCACAAATGTCCTACAAATTGCTCTCTGTGGAGAGAGACTCACTCCATCCTTTTTCAACAACTTCAATCCAGGAAAAACCCCAGCCCCTCCGTTCAGGCTTGGAGTGGTTTTGAAGCGCGGCCGCCACCTTGTGGCAGAAACCTCCACTCGTGCTCCGCTCCACACAAAGGCCAGGAGGCGGCCGCTCGGTCAGCTTGGCCAACCTTCTCTTCCAGCCAGTGGAGGGGCTGTCAGACGCTGCTCCTTCTTTAATTCTTCTTTTCTGGGGAAATGGTGAAAAACCAAATGTTGGCTTTAAAATTGTAAAGAGTTCGAGAAAGCGACTTTCCACCATCATTCAACAAAGCAGGGCATCACCACTGTTTGCTGCCCTTGTGGTCATTTTAAAGAAAAGGAAAAGTTGCCCTCCTCTCTGCTAAATTATATCCACCAATGTGCAAAAAGAACTCACAACGCATGGTATATAAGCCACTGGCTGTAAAGTGAAGGGGACGCAAATTTCTTTTCCTTTCACCCAGTGTGATAAAGTAGGCTTAGAATTATTTGCTGGATACTGTTCTGCGTTTTGTTTTTCCTAACAGTAACAAGACATAGGGTTTGTCGTCCGGTCATTGATCTTTTTTATTTTATTTATTTTTTTTAAAGAAGGATTTCTGTTCAAATTTTTTTATGTTTCTTTTATTTATTTTTGAGAGACAGAGAGAGACAGCTGGAGCAGGGGAAGATCAGAGAGAGAGGGAGACACAGAATCCGAAGCAGGCTCCAGGCTCTGAGCTGTCAGCACAGAGCCCAACGCAGGGCTCGAACCCACGAACCGCGAGATCATGACCCGAGCTGAAGCCGGACGCCCAACCGACTGAGCCACCCAGGTGCCCCATTGATCTTTATTTTTAACAAAAATCAGCAGGAACAACAATCCAGGGACAAGCCTTCAGGACGCTGGCTTCATCCTTTCAGTGACCTCGTTTTCTTAGCACTTTTCCAAGATGCCGAGAGAACAAACGTCAACAGACTCCAGGGGTACTGAGCTGCCTCCCAGATCTAGCCTGCTGGTGTGACAGGCCTCGTGACCCTGGTGAAGCTGGAGGACCATGGCCCCAGCCTCGGCGGGCTTAGTACTGTATGAACACTGTGGGCTCTTCTACCTTCTAAAAGCTGACGGGGCCTCGAGGGTCTCAAGAACAATCCGTGGGCCACTTGCATCAAACATCTGTATGAGGCCCTGGGCAGGCCCAGACCACAGTGGGGCACCAGCCTGGGAGAGCACAGCCAGCCAGAGACTGTTCCTGCAAAACCCCCTCCCGTCAAGCATACCGAAGCAATCCAACTCTGCCACTACTTGGGGCACGAGTCACGCTTGCTCTCTGGGCTCTCTTGGGAGCTGGGGGAGACCTCAGAAAGAATTCTCACCCTTGTTACTTTTGAGGATAAGCAGAAATTCATGGAAATCCTGATTTTTCCAATAATCATATTACATCTTGCCCACCTCTTGCCTCCTGAAAAGGGCCTGGGAAACCCCAGTAGCTGATCCTGCCTATCTGTCTCTTAACAATGCAGCAGGCGCTGGGCACCACCTCAAACCAAGGACTGACTTCCACGATCCCTCTCAGTGTAAATTCTGTCCCTGCTCATGTGTTCTGCCCTTACCCGCAGTTGCCTTTTCCCTTCAAAAAGCAGGATGCTTGCAGCCATAGCCGAGTTTAGGCTGTCCACACCGGGCACAACGGGGATCAACAGCCTCTTGCCCCCGGTGCTCTCGGCCAATTGCAGGGACTCCAGGCTCACGCCGTGGGTCTCCCCGCCTATCACCACAGCTGCTGGCGCCTCTGTCCAGTCCAAGTCATAACTCTGCACCTCAACTTCAGGGAGCCAGGCTTTACTGGCTCCAGCTTCTAGATCCTCCTCCTCCTCATACTTGTGTAACTTCGAGAGTTGTTGATCACATACCCAGCCGTGATCAATGGCTTTATTAGACATGTGAGCCTGGGCGTAAAGACCACAGTTGTCAGCCACGTAGACGCGGGTGTCGGTGGGCAGGTGGTCAGGCACCGTTTCCCAGTCCAGATTACTGACGATGGGCACCTGGAAATGTGCACCCATTGCTGCCCGTAGAACTTTGGGTTCCCAGGCATCCACACAGCCTAGAAAATAGAGACAGGATCCAATTAAGATTATAAACCTTCCCAGACAAGGAGTTTTTGCAGTAAATCAGATTAATTCCGGATCAGGAGAGAAAGCAAAACATGTCCTACTGTAGCCTTCTAGATAGCCTGGACCTCTGCCTCCCCAGTTACAGCAGTGCCCAGCAAAGGGACTGCAGGGTGGCCTCCTGCTGGCGCTAAGTGAGACCGTCTCCATCCCTGCAACAGCTGCCATCCACTCGGGCCAGACACAGCACAGGAGAGGCAAAGAGCTTTAAAGTCCCCAAGCTCAAGGAGCTCATGGTACTGTGAGCGATGGTGGTCGGACATTATCTGAACACGTGACTACAGTATCAGTAGTTGATGTAAAAGAAGTATGAACGGGGCAACAGAAAACCCTTGTACTGAACAGAGCGATCAGGAAAAATGTCCCAGAGAATATGACACTGAGATGGATCTTGAAGGATAAGAGGAAGCTGTCAAAGAAAGGTGGGGGCAGAGGACAGAATGATAGAAGGGGGAAGAGCGCCACAGTCCAAAAACTGTTAAGTAAAGTGATCAGGCCAATAGCAGGTGGGGGTGGAGTGGGAGATGAAATAGGAGGCAGGCAAGGACCAATTTAAAGGAGGCTGGGTATGCCAGATTGAGGAGTTGGGATTTTATCCATTGGACTATGTAATACTGCGAAAGGATTTTAAGCAAAGTAGTGACAGAATCTGGTTTACATTTTAGAAAGACCCATTTGGCTTCAATGTTGAAGCTGCACCAGAGCAGAGAAGACCCTAAAGAGGGGAAATTAGATGGGGGGCAATTACAGTGACCCATGGAGAGCCAAGGCAACAGTGCTCGCTCGCTTGCTCTCTCTCTCTCTCTCACACACACACACACACACACACACGCACACGCCTTCTCAAACCACAGAACTATTTTCTATATTGAGACACAGGCTAAGCCCAGCCACTTCCACGTGGTCTCTGTCAGGACCACAGGCTGGGGGAGACAGCTGGGCCAGGGCACCACATACCTGCCACCATCCCCTAACTTGTTAACACAACTCTCTGCATTATGAGTTGTTGTAAAAAGTAACCCAACTTCAGAACAGAGTAAGTAGGCAGGCCAAATTTTAAAAGGAAAATAAGACACAGAAGGTAACACTGCCCACTCCTGCTGCCAACCACGGACTTTCCCAGTCACTGCAGGGAACTGGGGTAAGAGCTGGGCTGTATGTCGAGAGGCTGCGGGCGACAGGGGAGGATAAGAGGGACCGAGACTCACGAGGGGAGCCATCCAGTGCGCGCCCTCTCCCTGGCGGGGAGTAAGGGACAGATGGGATGGGCCCCCTCATCCCCACGTCCTCCATGCCGGGCACCACACCAAGTGCTCCCTACTCCCCTCGTCCTATGCACCGGCCACCACCATGAACGCAGCAAGCACACCACACCGGCTCTCAGAGATCTCAACAATGGGGTGGGCAAGCGGGGTACCGATGATGGAAGCCCAGCACCTAGCTCTCATGCCGGCATCTCTCCATCTGCTCCATCTATTCCCACAACGTGTGACTGGGCTGAAGGGGTGAAAGGAGCAACTGAGGCAAGTCTCAGCAGCAGGTGTCCTTGGTAGCTTACAGTGAATGAGAGCTGGAGTGTGTTCGATGAATGCCCCTCACTCCCAACCCCCCTGCAAGGTGTAACAGGCATTTTAGGTCCCAGCTGTTAGGCAAGTCTGTTTAGAACCAAGCCAATTCATCCCAATTTCTGAGGACAGCAGAGAGAAATGTCATGAGGCTAACTTGTGTGGGGGCTTGGACCCATCCCGAGGCTAAGGCAAATGCATCCCGATTTCATAATCTTGTTCATAACCATAACTCCTTTTACAAGATTCAGAATGTCTAGAGTTAGGAAGGCTTCATATGCCCAACAGTTTAGGAACTCAAGATCACTAAATAAAGGACTTGAAATGAAGTGTTAAAACTGGCATCTATTTCCTTCCTCGACTGATTGTAAGTTCTTTAATATCCTGGCCGGTGTCAAAATAATCTTAAAAGATAACTGACATGTCCTGAAGTACTTAACGTTTGCCAAGCAGAGTGCTAAGTACCTCACGTGCACCGTCTCAATTCTCAGAACAACCCTACCGGGGAGATTCTGTTATGCTCACTTTACAGATGAGGAACATGACACTCAGAATATCGCTCACAGCCAAACGGCTAATCAGAGGCAGACCCAAGGTTCTAATCCATGTATGTCTGTCCACAGAGCCAGCGCACTTACATATGGCCGACCAACCCACCCAGGAACAAGGGCTCTGACCTTTGATGAGTAACACTTTGCGGCAGCCTGCACCAGCAGCAGATCTCAGAATGGTCCCCAGGTTCCCAGGGTCACGGAGATTGTCACAAATCAACAATAAGGGCAGCGAATGGCGAAGCTGAGTCTCTGGGTAGGTCATCTTAACGTGGTCAGGTTTGGCAAAAATCCCTGATGAAACAAAACAGGCAGCTCATTTGTCTGATTTAACATGGCGGATAATTTGGCTTTTCTTTTATGTGTCAATCTTTCTGTGTTCTTAGTTACACAATTATTACATGAATACATTCTGATTGAAAGAAAATCATACATAAACTCCTGTCATGACACCTCCTCCCCATAACTGTTTTCACTCTTAGAATGTATGTATCCCTTCAGAACTGGTTCCATGCATCTACCTACATATATTTTTCTAAACCTTTGTTTTTGAGAGAGAGAGACAGACAGACAGACAGACAGAGGGTGAGCAGGGGACTGGCAGAGAGAAAGGAAGACATAGAATCAGAAGCAGGCTCCAGGCTCTGAGCTGTCAGCACAGAGCCCAACGTAAGGCTCGAACCCACAAACCGGGAGATCATGACCTGAGCTGAAGTTGGGCGCTTAACTGACTGAGCCACCCAGGCGCCCCCCTACCTATATAAACGTCTACCCATACACAGGTGCTTCTTTTCTTTTACATACAAAATGCATACTCCATGTATTATCCTGTGATCTACTTACTCAGTCCTGTAACAGCAGATGTCTGAGACAACTTACCATGTCATACATCTATCTGGAGCTACCCGATTTTAACTGTTACATATTATTTTGTAACACGAACATACCACCTTTATTTAGTTCTTCCCCACCAACAACGTGATTATTTTCCACTTTCCCTATTATAAACAACCCTGCAATGAACATCCCTGTATACCTCTCTATGCATATGTCCCAACATTTCCCTATGAAAAACACTTGCATATAAAATCAATATAGGATGTGTGTGCACTTTTTAAAAAAATATTTATTTAACTAATCTCTACGCCAACATGGGGCTCAAACTCATGGCCCGGAGAGCAAGAGTCACATGTGCTCCCAACTGAGCCAGCCAGAAGCCCCAAGCACTCTTAATAGATACCACTAAACTGTCCTCCCCAAAGCTACTCCAATTTATTCGCACCAAGAATACATACCTATACTTAACCCCACCAAGAGTACGTACTTATTCTTAAATTATTTTTTGAGAGACAGAGAGAGACAGCACGAGCAGGGGAGGGTCAGAGAGAGAGAGGGAGACACAGAATCCAAAGCAGCCTCCAGGCTCTGAGCTAGCTGTCAGCACAGAGCCTGACGCGGGGCTCGAACCCACGAACCATGAGATCATGACCTGAGCTGAAGCCAGATGCTTAACCGATGGAGCCACCCAGGCGCCCCCACGAAGTCCTTTCATTTCTACCTGTATGGCTGCAGTGACGAGAACACTCTGCTAGATGCCTGACTCACCTAACTGGATTCAGAGATGTGCCAGGACCCTGACAGGCAGTCTTATCTCTTTCTCCTTTTACTCCACCTCTCAAATACGAAATAAAAGGGTAAGCTAAATAATATATATTCTTAAAAGCACACAATGATAAAAGCAGTCATAACGAAGAGGGCTACAGAAGTCCACGATGGTCTAGTCTCTATCAACACATGTGCCCAAAGTGGCCAGCATGGTAAAAATGAGTGATACTTGCACTGTAGCACAGAGAAGGGAATTAGAGATACAGCTAACAAGAGCACAGATACTTCGAGTGGAGGACTTTAGCAGTCCAAATCCCCACCCTAGGGGACCGGCAGGGTCACAGGTCCTTAGGACTTGCTGAGTTACAGAACAAGAGATGGTCCCCAAACTTCCTCTCCCAACTAATAGCTGTACTTTACCCACTACAGGAAAACACATGCACAACTGGCAGGAGAGACTCTGGCCTAAACACAAGAATACTGAAGATAACATCCCCTACCCCGACTGTCCCTTACTATCCAAGAGAAACCTCTACATTTATTGCCATTCAATTCTCAGATCTAAAATATAATTCCAATGTCAAAAAGATATTAAGAATTTAGACTTCCCATTAATTAGAAAAAAGATTTTCTTTTTCCTTTTTTAAATAAATTTTTTGGGGCCCCTGGGTGGCTCAGTCGGTTAAACGTCCGACTTTGGCTCAGGTCATAATCTTGCAGTTCATGAGTTTGAGCCCCGCATCAGGCTCTGTCCTGACAGCTCAGAGCCTGGAGCTGCTTCATATTCTATGTCTCCCTCTCTCTCTGTCCCTCCCCTGCTCATGCTCTCCCTCTCTCTCTCAAAAATAAATAATAAAACATTAAAATTTTAAAATAATATATTTTTAGAAAAAAGACTTTCTAAGTGCTCATAGACACCACAGTCTCTTAGAATCTTAAGTTAGGAGAGCCTGGGTGGCTCAGTCGGTTAAGTGTCCAACCTTAGCTCAGATTATGATCTCACAGTTCATGAATTTGAGCCCTTCATCAGGCTAGGTGCTGACAGCTCAGAGCCTGGAGCTGCTTCATATTGTGTCTCCCTCTCTCTCTGCCCCTCCCCCAGTCGCACTCTATCTCTCTCCAAAATAAATAAGCATTAAAAAACAAATATAAAAAAAGACAGTTTCCTATTCAATGGGCTAAACACAGTAACAGCTTGCAGCTTACGGCTAAGACCTACTTCTAAAATAAGGGGGTCAATGACAGAAAGGTTATTACACACTGGCAGTGGTCTTGTCCAAATGGAAGGCTAAATTCTTTAGTAAGCATTTTCTTAAATTTTAGATGGACATTAGAGGTTGAAGAAGCAACCTAAAAATATAATGTTCGAGGAAGAGTAGTTATTCCTAGAGACTATAAAGAACCATAATACAAATGATGACCCCCCACCCCCCCAAAAACAAAACTGGCTTCAGCTTCCACTGAGAGTACTGTAAGATGCACAGATTTGAGAACTGTATTTTTTTGGGTGTCTCAATGTCGGGGCCCAGTAGGCCAAAAAACCTCCTGCATGGCAGCAGTTGATGGCAAGGCTTCCGGGGCACAGGAGAATCTATATAAGTGACCGTTGATGGCTATGCCTCCAGGGCGCAGGTGAACTATTTGGGAAGTTGCAGAACAAATCGAAAAGACTGTGAAACAACATTTGGCCTTCTGGGCCACACATGTGGCTTCTGTTCATCCTGTCTATGATTTTCTCGTTTCTTTGCAAAGAGGCATATACTTTTAGGCTTTGAATCAATTTGGGTCAATCAGTAACTCCAGCCTTCCCTTATTTTGTTTTTGTCTCTAGCTCACTGTCTGCTGTTGGGAGTAAACACAAACCTCTGTCAAAGATTTACTTCTTAAAGGATAAGCGTCTTGCCCAAGAAGAACTGCTGAAGGGCCTTAAGGAATATAAATCCCCTAAAAGAGAATTCTTTAGGCTTATCTTATGCTTAAAAACAGACTTTTGTTAGGGAATCCCTCCCTTGTAATGACTTATTTGTTCCTGTTATTTACTACTGTCCTGACAAGAATGACCCTTTCTGGAGCATGTCTTTACTTCAAGGACCTTGAACTATCTAATCATTAAAGAAAAAATGTAACCACCCACGGTATGTAAGACACTGACTATCTTAGTAAAATGTGGCTTTACCACCATTCACGTTGTCTGTCTTCTTTCTTATAGATATGGGCTGACACCACCCCCCCTACTCAGGACCTTTCGCCTGGGGTGCGTGGGCTGGTCCGCATCTCAAGAAAAGGTTAGGCAATAACATTTTGAATTTGATTTAAATAAAACTTGCTACCTTAAGATAGTTACAAATAATCTTAGGTCTCTACTTCTAGGGACACGCTGTATAAGCACTGACCCATTATTCCTTGTGGTGTTACTAGGTCGGACCAAACCGTGATATCCTCGAATTTCACTTTAATGAGGCTGACACCTTTCAACTTATCAACCGGTAACTCCTTTATGTATTCCAGGCGGCTAAAGAAGAAAACTTTTGGTACAGCACCAGCCTTGAGAGCATCTGCAATCAGCCTGCGACCTTCCAGTAGGATCTTCCCATGCTTTTCCCGAAATGACCTGGACTTAACAATTGTCATTACACTGCTGTGGGTGGAAACAAAAAGACGGGTTAATTACCAACATCCTTGTTACGGAGACACACAGAAAGAACTTCATGGACATTAACAAAGGAATTTCAAGGAAAACACTTATTCTGCCCTCCATGCATTATAAAAACCAATAGGTTGCACGTGGAAGAAGTCTTCCAAAAGGAGGAAAGACGGTAAGGTCCCGTTGGCAGGCGGGAAGAGAAACGGGAATACATGACAAGTCTCAGGAACACATCACCTCAGCCTTCTGTCCCCGGGTAAAGCTTTATCATAGCGAAGCCCCGAATCTTCCCAGGTGCAGGGCTTCTGGGATGGAAGCACCTGAAGCGACGGCTTCCGTCGCAGCTCGTGGGGAGCGGTCTCTGCCGCCGCTGTGCGGGGCTGCTTCCCAGCACCAGGCTTCCGTTCCACCACCTGTCCGGATGGAAACACCGCTCTCACGGGGCTCCGCCGCAGCGCCCGGACCCAGCGCCGCGCGTGGAAGTCCCAAGTTTGGACCACCGGCAGCAGCGGCCGGGTGGCCCAACCTAAACCTTTCAACCGCGCGGCCATCTTTCCTCGCGCCTTGGGTTGCGTCACGGAAGCGCGCCGGCGCCGGCCAGTGACGTCACCGACCCGTCTGCACAGCCGCTGGCGGGCAGTATTGTACGCGTGATGGGCGTGGAGCCGGTGGTTATGGCTACTCGTCGAGCTTTGCACTTCGTATTCAAAGTGGGAAACCGCTTCCAGACGACGCATTTCTTTCGCGATGTCCTGGGGATGAAGGTGCAGACCGGGCCCGGAGGGGCTGGCCCGCGATGGTGGGGACAAATGGGTGTGTCGTGAATCTCAGCCAGGGCCCAGGTGTCCGACCTTAGCTCTGGGCTTCTTTTAGCCTTGTCGCGTTATTTTAGCTAAGGGAAGCGTTGCATGTCACTGTTTGGGTTAGATGAACTTTGAAAAGGGCCTTTATTAGTCGCCGACTGTGTGCCTACACACGTTTCTTTCATAGAAGTTCATTTACAGATACTGAGCCCCAACCCTTGTGGAGCTTCCAGCCTTGGGCGAAAGTCCGTAAACAAAAAGTAATATACTACTCTTCCGGTAAACAATAAATCAGTTTCTTCCGGTTTGGACCCTTTTGGTTTAGATAGTCAGCCTATTTAGAGCTTTGCTTCTCTAGGACTGCTTTGAATGGTCCATTTTGTATATTTAAAAGCTCCGGCCCTAAGTCAGAATCAGTTCTTTCCAACACCCGGAAGCGGCCTCTCCAGCCTGAGCAGCTGCGATCTAGAGGGATCACCTGGCAAATGCTGGTGGAAGCTGTTGGGGAGTTTAAGTAAGGGCTTTAGAGGTGCAAGAGTGCAATTTAATGCAGAGACAGTGCAGAAGTCTTGGAGTGCAAGAGAGTTACCTGAATTCATGAGTCATTTAAAATACATCCTCCGTGTTTCATGATCCTGTGTTGAACTTTGGTGACAAAAATAAAAATGACCCTAGTATCTATCTTCAACTAAAGTTCCTGGCCTAGGATGGAGGTGGAGGGGAGAATTGGATTTGTATATAGTACATTGTACATAGTACAGTAATGGAAGTCAAACTTGATAAGTGATAGAAAACCACAAAACTCTCCCTAACATGTTTCCTCCATTAAAGGGTTGTTGTGAAAATTAAATACTGTTAAATGTGTAGTATTGGGTACACATGTGCTACATAAGTGTCTGTTGCTACTATTATTACAAAGACAACAGGAAAGATATAACTTCGGGCTGAGTCATCAGGAAATAATTCATGGAGACCTTGTATTTGAGGTGATCTCTAAAGATAGCTAAGATTTCCACAAACCAAGATTAGAGGGAGAAGTGTACTAGAAAAACTGAAGAGCCAATGCAAAGGTAAGGTCTGTTTGGGAAACACCACTAGTTTTCTGTGCCCTTAGCTTAGATTACTTGGATGAAGTTGAGATGGGGTATCAGGACACATAGGCTGGGACTACTTCTGATAGTATCTTGAATGCTGAGGGGTTTGGATTTTATAGCACAGTAAGTAGGGGGCTGTCTTACATTTTAGAAGAGGATAAGGATGTGATCAGAGCTGTACATTAGGCACATAATTTTATGGTGGTCTTAAGGAAAAAGACCAGTGAGGATGATTTTTAAGAGGCTAGTAGAGAACTGATGGGAGCTTGAACTGGAGCAGTAGCAGTGGGAATCAAAAAGGAGGGTAGAAGCCAAGACACTGAGAGCCTGCTGTGTGTGGGGTTCTGTGTCAAACGGTCTAACAAATTATGTTTTCATGACACATTGGGAGACTCAGACCCTAAGCAACATTCTCAGAGTTACACGACTATTGAGTGACAGCCAGAATTACAAATGAGAATTCTCCAGTGCTGAAGGCCATACTTTGTTTTTTGGGGGGGATTTTGTCATTGTTTTAACTAGACAGCACTGCTTCCCAGTGTATAGATTTCAGAGCTTTGGTTGCGTGACCGTTGGTGTCAAAATGTTCTTCTTTACCTCTACTACTTCGAGTCTGGGCAAGATAGAAAACTCATTATCTATGTCTTACAAGTAAACCTTACACGTTGTGAATGTCCGTGTTATAACATTTTGGCTTGTGCTACATATGCTGTGTACAGTACTGGTAACACTTGACAATTTATTCTCTTTCCTCACTAGATTCTGCGGCATGAGGAATTTGAGGAGGGCTGCAAAGCTGCCTGTAATGGGTATGATACCTTGTTTCTAATTTTTTAATTTATTTTTGAGAAGAAAGACAGAGAAAGAGACTGAGTGCGAGTGGAGGAGGGGCAGAGAGAGAAGGAGACACAGAATCCCAAGCAGGCTTTAGGCTCTGAGCTGTTAGCAGAGCCTGACGTGGGGCTGGAACCGTGAGATCATGACCTGAGCCGAAGTCGGACACTTAAACTGACTGAGCCACCCAGGCGCCCCGACACCTTGTTTCTTAAAATCTCGTTTAGGCTTTAAATACCCCTGGAGAACAGAAGACAGTTTCTCAAAGTGAGTAAAAGGCAGTGGACTAAATTCGGGAGACAATAAATTAGGGCGGAGGCTTCGAGAACACAAATAAGTGTATGCTCTAAAGTAAGCAAAGTTTTACCGAGAGGCTCTTGAGCTTCGTAACCATAGCAAGCTGGAAAATTCCAAGCCTAATGAGAATTGCATGCTTGTTGGTGGATAAATAAAACAAAGGTCAGGTTGGAGAAGCATCTTTATAGGGGTCTGTCCCCTACTGTAAAGAAAAGTAAATGAATATTTCCCTCAAGTAAGTGCCAGACAGCTGGTCACTGGAGCCTGTGTGGTGGGACCCACACGTACTGTCCATAGCTGCTTTTAGCACCGGCTGAGAGGTCATCTCACCCTCTTGGGTGCCTAGAGGACCAGAGGTGACTGCCCACTGCTCTGTCCCATGGGTTCCTTCCGGGAGGCCTGCGGCAGATTGTGTCTCTGGTCACTGGGTTCACTAACTTTCGTTTCTCCAGGCCTTATGATGGGAAGTGGAGTAAAACAATGGTAGGATTTGGACCTGAGGATGATCATTTTGTCGCAGAACTGACCTACAATTATGGTATCGGACACTACAAGCTTGGCAATGACTTCATGGTAAATGTCATTTTATTCTAGCAGATTTTTGGCTGTGCCATTTATTGAGATCCCTGATGCAACTGTAGTTATGATGACTGTTGAATTGGTGGCCTTTGGGTGCAGAATACTGATTAGTTTTATGGAGTTTTTGTTGTTGTTTTGGGGGGTTTTTTTAGTTTAGGTTTTTGGGTTGTTTTTTTTTGTTTGTTTTTTGAGAAAGAGTGAGCATACAAACTGGGGAGGGGCAGGGAATGGAGAGAAAGAATCCCAAGAATCCCTAACAGCGCGGAGCCTGATGGAGGGCTTGATCCCACAAAAGGTGAGTCCATGACCTGAGCCAAACAAAATCAAGAGTCGGTTGAGCATCCAACTCGATTTCAGCTCAGGTCATGATCCCAGGGTCATGGGTTCAGGCCCTGTGTTGGGCTCTGTGCTGACAGCTCAGAGCCTGGAGCCTGCTTTGGATTCTGTGTCTCCCTCTCTGTGCCCCTCCCCTGCTCGTGCTCTGTGTCTCTCTCCTTCAAAAAATAAACAAACATTAAAAACAAAAAAATTTTAAAAAATCAGACTTAGAGCTTTGACAGAGACAAGATCCCTCTGGGGGAATGACTGAACCTTGAGAGGTTGAAGGGCCAGAGTCATTGGTCTGATCAGTCCTGCTCACCCACCAGAAAAATCTCTCTCTAGTGAACTGTTAGGATTGGGATGTGCTATTGCAGCCAGTGCTAGTCAGAGGAAAACCTGAGAAGCTTGAAGGAAAAAGAGAAGAAGGCATTGCATGCACTACACTCATTCATGCAAGAATTCAAATTATTATGCGTCTAATAGTTATAGTATCTTCGTCTTATTGAACAGTTACTATGTGCTAAATACAAGGTCTCTGGGCCCAAATACACAGCAAGATGGGGGCACTAGTTTTTACTCTCTACTAAGCAACCTACCTCGTACTAGATGTTTATTTTGGTCATTTGATCTCGATATTCCTTTTTTTTTGTTTTTTTGTTTTTTGTTTTTACTTTTTAACCTTTATTTATTATTGAGACACAGAGACAGAGCATGAGTAGGGGAGGGACAGAGAAAGGGAGACACAGAATCAGAAACAGGCTCCAGGCTCTGAGCTGTCAGCACAGAGCCTGGCATGGATCTCGAACCCACGAACCATGAGATCATGACCTGAGCTGAAGTTGTACGCTTAGCCAGCTGAGCCACCCAGGTGCCCCTCACTATTAAAATAATAATGAAAGCAAGGTGGAATTTTTAGGAGGATCAAATTACCTATAAAAGTGGTTTGTAAATGCAAAGAACTGTTCGGATTTAACGTATTAGTATCTTTGTTTTTCTTTTTCTCACTTTGTGTGTCTCTCACTAATTTATTCATTTAATAGATTTTTGGGGGGTTTTTTTGGTGACTTACTGTATGCCGTGTACCTGGTTAGGTCCTGGGGGTGCAGTAGAATGAAGCATGTGCCCCCGCCCAAGGAGCTTCCTGTCTGGCAGGGAAACCAGTAAAGAGACAATACAGTGTGATAAGTGCCAGGATTGGGAGGAGAACAGGCAGATGTGGGAACACCTGGGAAGAATCCCCAACCTATTCCCAGATTGGTGAGAGTGCGGGGAAGTCTCTCCGGAAGTGACACCCGAGCCCGGTGAGTGGGGTCGCGGTGGGAGAGTGAGAGGAGTGTCCTCGGCGCATGCGCAGGGGGAGTGTGGCGGCCAGGGACCTGTGAGCAGCACCTGGAGCGAGGTGGTCATGTGTGAGGCTGGAGAAGTCAGCCGGGACTGTGTCCCACGCGGGTGTTGAGACTTCGTTCTAAAAATAGTGAAGCCCTTTGAAGCAGGGCACTGACAAGTGTTTGTCGTGTACAGGAGCCCACGAGGCGGGAGCGTGGGCGTCGGGTTGGAAGGGAGCCAAACTGGAAGTGAGGAAACGGCCCGGCCCGGCCCGGGGGCGGGCGGGGAAAGCGACTGGCCGCTCCCTCGCGAACCTGGTAGTTGTGGCCGGTGGAGAGAAGCGGGTGGGCTTGAGTGCTGTTTAGGAGGTGGAGGTCCGAGGATCTGGTGAATACGTGTATATGAAAATTTCTCGCTTCTTTTCTTCACTCTCCAAATTCAAATCGGGGAGAGAAGAAAGACACAAGACCACTTCGGCGCCATGAACATTGCACCGGCCCCACTCGGATGTTGATTGATGGAGCCGCAGGGGCCAGAGATCGTGAGGGTGGAGGAGAGCAGCCCGGCCGCGTCTGGGGCTTCCCGAGAGGCTCTGGCCGGAAAGTATCCCTGATGAAAGGGACCCACTGTGCGCCTCGGTTCATGGGGCAGAAAGGAAAACAGGTTACGTAGGACCCCCATCTCTGTAAAGATCTCCCGTACGTGAAAAAGAAGAGGATCAACAACTTAATTTTTTGAAAAAAGGGCAAAAACTATCAATAGACAGCCACAGAAAATAAATTAGAAATGTCTCTTAAACTTTGGGGAAAAAAATGTTCAACTGCCAAGCTGCCATTTGTCACGTTGCAGATTGGCAAAAATCAAAAAGTGTGATGACACTGGGTCAGAAAGGGCGTGAGGAAAGCGCCGCGCTCCCACATTACTAATCAGTGTGTGTGTGCAGCACCACCCCCTCGCCGCTGCGGCATCGAAGTAATGAACGCATTCATCCTTTGGCCCTGCGGTTTCACACCTAGGAACTTAGTTTACATGTATGTTAACAAATATGTGAAATGAACTATGTGTTAAATTATTTGTTGTGATATTTATTCCTGCCACAAATATGTGCTGAGTGCCTGTTATGTGCCAGGCACGGTTCTAGAAAGTTTGGATAACCAGTGAACTAAACAGGCAGAAACCTATGCTGCTTGGCAGGGGAGTAAAGAAATAAGTCACATGATATGTTGTTTCAAAGGTGATTGTTGTTACTGGGAAAGAATAGAGCAGAGTAGGGGGTTGGGGATTATGGGACAAATAGACTGATCTTAGTTTTATTTTTTTTTAATGTATTTTGGTTTTGTTTTTTAATAATTGCAAGGCATAGATAGTGAACAGGGGAGGTGCAGAGAGATAGAGACAGAGTCCAAAGCAGGCTCCAGGCTCCGAGCTGTCAGCACAGAGCCCGACACGGGGCTCAAACCCATGAGCAGTGAGATCATAACCTGAGGCGAAGTCGGCCACTCAACCTACTGAGCCACCAGGTGCCCCAACTGGTTTTGGTTTTAAGGGAGGTGTCGAGGGTAGGGATCAGCAAGGAGGTGACATTAGAAGAAGGGCTCACAGGGGAGAAGAGAGTCCCTTGGGTATTGTGGGGAAGAGCAGTCCACCTAGAGAACAGCCTGTGCAGAAGCCCTCACAGCAGCTGGCACATTCTCAGAAGTGCACGGAGGCCAGTGTGGCTGGAACAAACAGCAAGAGGAGAGCGGGAGGAGGTGGGTCAGAAATGACATGGGCTCGGATAGTGTTGGGCCTTTCAGGCCATTAGAAGCCATCCCTGAGTGAAATGATGAGCTATCAAGAGTTTTAAGTAGGGGAAAAACAACATAAGATTGCTGTCTTGAGAGTAGTAGGGTGTGTTTCAAAAAATTTACTCTGGCTGCAGAGTGGATGATGGCTATGACGCTGGGCACGAACCCCCAAACACAAGATCATGACCTGAGCCTAAGCTGGACGCTCAACTGACTGAGCCACCCAGGTGCCCCAATGTTTATTTATTTTGAGAGAGAGCGTGTGTGTGGGACTGAGAGAGAGAGGAAAGAGTGAGAATCCCAAGCCAGCTCTACTATCAGTGCAGAGCCTGACGCAGGGCTCAGTCTCACCAACTGCAAGATCATGACTTGAGCGGAAATCAAGAATTGGACACTTAACTGACTGAGCCACCCAGGTGCCCCAGGAGAGTCTGTTAGATCATCCAAGTTAGAAGTGCAGCTGGTCTTATCAGAAGACATAGTGTACATTTTTAGGTATTTTGATTAAATGATACCTTGATAGTTGGTTTAAATTTTTTTGTTTAGAAAGCAAAAATACAAACAAAACATCTTAAGTAGGTAGCTAGCAAACTAAAGATCGATTTCTCTGACTAGGGGTGCCTGGTGGCTCAGTTGGTTAAGCGTTCAGCTTCAGCCCAGGCCATGATTTCACAGTTCATGAGTTTGAGCCCCACATCAGGCTCCGTGCTGACAGCTCAGAGTCCACTTCAGATCTTCTCTCCCTTCCCCTCTCTGTCCCTTTCCTGCTCACGTGCTTTCTCTCTCTCTGTCTCTCCCTCTCTCCTTCTCTCCCTCAAAAATAATTTAAAAATTTTCTCTGACTAGATCTTTAAAATTAGAAGAAATTATCTTTGTTGAATAAAAATTTTAAAAAACAAAAATGAAAGAGATCATCTTTGGTATTAAATGGATCAAACTTCTCTAGCCTTTGAATTTCTGTCCTATGAGTCACAGCATTTAGAATCTTCGTAGGAGAAACATGTCCGAAACCTACTTTAAAATCACTAGACGAGGGGCGCCTGGGTGGCTCGGTTGAGCGTCCAGCTTCGGCTCAGGTCATGATCTCATGGTCTGTGGGGTTGAGCCCTGCGTTAGGCTCTGTGCTGACAGCTAGCTCATGAGCCTGGAGCCTGTCTTCAGATTCTGTGTCTCCCTCTCTCTCTGCCCCTCCCCTGCTCATGCTGTCTCTCTCCTTCTCTCTCAAAAATAAATAAAACATTAAAAAAAATTTTTTTTAAGTCACTACACAAAACATCTGAATGCCAATTAAATCTTGGGTGGCATGACGTAAAGGCAGTGGGGTTTTGCCCCATTACCTTGTTCTAGAAAAGACCTGTGGTTTCACACTCGATGACACTGCTGTTTGTCATAGGGCATCACACTCGCCTCTAGCCAGGCTGTCAGCAATGCCAGGAGGCTAGAGTGGCCACTCAGCGAAGTTACAGAAGGTGTTTTTGAAACCGAAGCCCCCGGAGGATATAAGTTCTACTTGCAGAACCGGAGCCCGCCTCAATCAGGTAATCACAACCGGACTTGTCAAAGCCCTTCGTCTGACAGCATCTTTGATGAAAGGAATGAGGAGCCAGATTCCTTTCTCCTGTGAAGTCTCATTGTTGGCATGACACGTCTTTCCCAAGCCGGCGCTGTTTGTTTTCTGAGAAATCATGTTTTCATATTAGAACTTTATTGCATAATTCCAGGTGATCTAAACCGGTTTGGGTTCTGCTCTACTGATAATGTATCTGGTTAGGATGCTTTCAGCCGAGAGTAACAAGACCAATCTCAAATGAGCTGGAACATGAAGAAAACATTCTGGCTCATGGAGCGGGTATCCCATAGGTAGGGATGGTTCAGTGTTAGTGGGCTCAGCAGCTCAGCAGCGGCATCAAGAATCCGACTGCTCCCTCTGTTCTCTCGCCCACAGGGGTCCGCCTCTCCTGGAGCTGGTTCCCTCGTGGTTGCTGGGTGGCTGCCGATAGCAACTAGGGCTACGTGGTCCCACGTTCTCATCTGGCAGGAGACAGAGAGACTGGCTTCCTGTTGCTTTTTGTTTAAAAAAAATTTTTTTTAGGTGTGTTTATTTTTGAGGGAGAGAGTGCATGCGCACAGGGGAGGCAAAGCGAGAAGGAGACGAGGATCCGAAGTGGGCTGGCGGAGGCGGAGCTCAAACTCAGGAACCTTGAGATCATGACCTGAGCTGAAGTCAGGCTCAACCGACCGAGCCACTCAGGCGCCTCAACCTGTTGCTTTTTATTAAAAGCGGAGCAAAACTTTTGCTAGAATCTTCCTGCAAAATTTCCAGTCAGATATATTCACACCCCTGCTCCTGAATGAATCACTGCTAAAGGAAATGGGATCGCCCTTAGACCAGTTGGTCTCCAGCTGCGGTCAGTTTCCTAAACTATAGAGCCGGTACTAGGGGAGTGAGGGTGAAATGGAAGCAAGGAGCCCACCACGCTGCCTGCCTCGAGGAAAGAAACTTCGCACGCGTGTTTCACGTGCACGGCATGTTCATCATGTGTGTCATTCCTACAGATTCTGCTGTCTGCTCTGCCACAAGGAAAACAATGGCAGACGACAGCTTTTAAAAACCTGGTGAATAGCAAAGGCCGCCCTGCCGGTCCCTTCAGTCAGTGAACACACTCTAAGCGGACCTGAGATGGGAAATGCAGGCTCTTCCGTTCACTAGTCCGCCTCAGTGCCCGATGCCCGTCTGCTGAGTCTGATTGTGTGTCTGATGCTACTTGCTTTTCCTCCGGAGCTTAGCAGAGGAAAGCATGATCTGTTCCCAGGTGGGAGGTTAGACCGGCCCTGTAGGACTCAGTGCCAGATGGTGTTTCTGAACATCACTGGTGATTTAAGGGACTTTTATGATTATGTTTGATAGGTGATTGTTGCTTTATATACTTTAAAAAATAATACATTTCCTTTGAGAGAAAGAGCATGCATGTGAGCAGGAGTGAGGGGCAGAGAGAGAGGAGAGAGAGAATCCCAAGAAGAATCCATATTGACAGCATGTAGCACCACCTGGGGCTCGATCTCATGAACCATGAGATCATGACCTGAGCTGAAATCAAGAGTTGGACACTCAACTGACTGAGCCACCTGGGAGCCTCTGTGTACTAACTTTGAAGCTGAACTCCTACTATTCCTCTGTGATATTTTCCCCCTAATTTTTAAAAATATTTTATTTTTGAGATATATATGTATACAATATAATAATTGTAACAATAATTTGTTTTTAGTATTTTCATGATTTCATTCTTTATTTTTTAAAATGCTTATTCATTTTTGAGAGACAGCACAAGCAGGGGAGGGGCATAGAGAGAGAGGGAGACACAGAATCGGAAACAGGCTCCAGGCTCTGAGTTGTCAGCACAAAGCCTGACACAGGGCTTGAAATCACAGACCATGGGATCATGACCTGAACCAAGCTGAAGTCAGATGCCTAACCGTCCGAGCCACCCCAGGTGCCCCTGATTTGATATCTTTCTTTCTATGTTTTTTAATGTTTATTTATTTTTGAGAGAGAGATGGAGACACGAAATCTGAAGCAGACTTAAGGCTCTGAGTGTCAGCACAGAGCCAATGCCAGGCCCGAACTCACAGACCTTGAGATCATGACCTGAGCCGAAGTTGGGTGTTTAATCGACTGAACCACCCAGGCGCCCCATAATTTCATTCTTTAAACTGAATCCTTTAACCCATCAGGAATGCATTGTGCCATTTCCTTTTAAGGTGTGATTTTTTTTCCCCCAAATGACAAGCCAGTTTTCTTCATGCCATTTATTGAATAATGTGCCCTTTCGTACTGACTTAAAATCCCATTCTTCTCATAAATTAAATTCTTGTATATACGAAAGCCTGATTTAGTCTTTCGGTTCTATTCCATTGCACTGACCTGTCTATTCCTACTGTTTTATTACTCTCCAGATCCTGTGTTAAAAGTCACTCTAGCGGTGTCTGACCTTCAGAGATCCTTGAACTACTGGTCTAATCTACTGGGAATGAACATTTATGAAAAAGATGAAGAGAAGCAAAGGGCTCTGTTGGGCTACGCTGATAACCAGGTGAGTGACCTTGGAGAGAAGTAGTCTGTTACTTTGAGTTTGGCTTATAAATGAGGATAATGTGAAGGTTATTCTCAGAGTTTTTTCACAGTGCCTCAATATTTACACAGGTCAGCAGAAAGAAGAAAATAAAAATTGCTGATAACCTCATCATCCAAATATTACCTTTGTTTATTTTGGGGGATATAACCTTTCAGAAGTGGAATTGTGGAGTCAGAAGTGACTGATTTTCATCCTTTTTTTTTATTTTACTAACCTAGCAGTTGTACATGATTTAGTCCTTGCACTCTAACCCAGCAGGTCTGCTCCCAGGAATTTATTTTACAGATGTGCTCACCATACATGTACACAAGGTTATCTGCTACAGCACTGTTTGTAACAGCAGAGGATAAGAAATAACCTCAGTGGCCTGTGCATTAGAGGAGCAGTGCGGTAATCTATGGGTCAGCCAGAGAACGGATTACTGCGCAGCTGTCAGAAAGAGTGGGGTGAATCCTTATGTGCTGACATAGTAACATTGGATAAAAGCAAGAGACAGAATAATGTGTAAATTATGCCGCCATTAGTATTTTAAAAAAAAAGATCTGTTTTTTCCATGTGTCTTCCAGGAAACTGTTGACTAGTTGCCTTTGGGGAGATTAGAAGGGAGCGTTCGTTTTTACTTTATTTCTTTAGTACCATTTGAATTTTTTTCTTTTCTTTTTTTTAACCATATAACCTGTTCCGAAAAATAGACTTCTCTGATTTCTTTCCAGTGTAAGCTGGAGCTACAGGGCATCAAGGGTACCGTTGACCATGCGGCAGCTTTTGGAAGAATTGCCTTCTCTTGCCCCCAAAAAGAGGTAACGTCTGGTCCTACATCTCTGATTTAAGCTCTGTGACGAGCCCGTTGAACCTGCTAAGGATGTCAGCTCCCCCACTTCTTTAGGTTCATTCTGATTGTGGCTTTGGTATCAAGTTCAACAGTCGTCTTAAGAGCAGCTGAGATAATGAAATGAAACACGTGGTGCCTGGGTTCTCTCTGGCGGATCTGATACTCCCCCAGGGCGGCTGAGGACCACGGTGCGAGAGTGGTACGTGACCCCTTGCTCACTGTGCCTCTTTGTCTTCCTCAAGTTGCCAGACTTAGAAGACTTAATGAAAAGGGAGAACCAGAAGATTCTGACTCCCCTGGTGAGTCTGGACACCCCAGGGAAAGCAACAGTACGAGTGGTCATTCTGGCTGACCCTGTAAGTATTACTCACGGAAGGGACGGGCTGCACCCGGGGTTTCTGCAAGGTATCTTTCCGCCAAATTTCTTTTATCTTTATTGGGGTAGGACGGACATGAAATTTGCTTTGTGGGAGATGAAGCATTTCGAGAACTTTCTGAGATGGATCCAGAAGGAAGCAAGTTGTTGGATGATGTGAGTCTCACTTCTGACTTTATATCCCCATAGGCACACCAGCGATGGTGTTAAGGGGTTGGGGGTGGGGGGTAAGGGCCAAAGCAACAGGCTCCACGGCTGTGTCCTTTTTTTGTTGGGGTGACTTTTGAGCCAGGAATATGTGTTTTCAGTGCTACCCGTAGGACTCTTCTTTTAAGATTTTATTTTTAAGTAATCTCTACACCCAACATGGGGGCTCAAACCCACAACCCTAAAATCAGAGTCTCATGCTCTACTGATTGAGCCAGCCAGGGGTCCGTCCCCCCAACTCCCTCCCCCCTTATGACTGTGTGCTGCATTTGTCCCTTCACACGTGCTCAGGCCGCTCTGTTTTGTGCGTCGTGACCTCGCTCGCTGAGGGAAACGGCTGGGTGCACCCCGCGCCCCTTAGCTCTTCTGGCCCCTCATCTCCCGTCTGCAGTGCCGCTGCTGTCCTTCCAGTGAGTGGCTCTCCTTCGCACACTAACGTTCAAGTCTCCCGTCTTTTAAAAATCTTTGACCCCCAAGCCCCTTCTCCAGGTTTCTTTTAAAGAATCTGCCCACACGCCGTTTCTCCTTCTTCCCCCATTCACACCTCAGCCTGTGGTGCACTGGCTCCTGTGGCTCTGTGAAAACGCTCATGCTGGTGTCACCCATGACCTCCGTCTCGCCAGGTCCCACAGCTACTTTTCTGTCTTCCGCAGACTCGGTCTTCCAGCAGCATCCAAAGCAGTTGCTGTTCTGCAGCGCCTGGCCCATGCCTGGGGTGTAATAGGAGCTCGGCAAGGGCTCTGTTGCTGATAGAGGAAGGGAGTCAGTCTGTCCTGGATCTGTCACTTAATATCTGTGTGACTGACCTGAAGCGATTTACTTAAGTTCCCTGAACTTCAGTGTTGTTTTCTTTCAAGATCTCTATGTCCAATGTGGGGCTTGAACCCATGACTCCAAAATCAAGAGTTGCATGCTCTACCAACTGAGCCAGCCATGCGCCCCTAAACTTCAGTTTCCTTACCTCAAATCTTGAGAAAATCAGATTAGCCACCTCATAGGATTGTCGTGTGGTTTATAGACCACGGCAAACTGCTGACATAACAGACATTCAATTAATGTCAACGAAAGCAAGAAAGAGAAATTGCAGCATTTATAAATTTTATTATGAAGGAAAATAGAATGTCAGGCAGCCTCTCAGGTGGCACGTCCATTAGACTCTTTTCCTTCTTGTTTTTTCATGTCACTGACCAACTGTGTCCTCTTGCCAGCTGTCTTCTGCTTTGGTCCGACAGACCCTGCCATCTTCATATCTGACCGCTTCTCCAGCACAGACACGACTTTCTGTCTCATTCCAAAGCGATTTTCGTGAGCTCCCACGCTGTCTTTTATTCTCACGTACTGTTCTTCCTCTTCTCTGGGTACTCTGGTTACCTGAGTGCTGAGCTGCAGCCGTCACCCATTCTCTGACCCTTTTTGTAAGCTTATTTATTTTGAGAGACAGCGAGAGCAGGGGAGGGGCAGAGAGAGTATAGAGAGAGGCCTAAGCAGCCCGGCACTGACGGCTCAGAGCCCAATGTGGGGCTGAACCCATGAACCAGGAGATCATGACCTGAGCTTAATCGACCGAGCCACCCAGGGGCCCCCATTCTCTGACTTCTGATTTCTAGTCCCTACTCCTCCCTAAGCTCCAAACAAGTATTTTGTTGTTGTTGTTTCTAAGGTAAAATATACATGGAGTTTTTTGTTATTGTTAAGAGAGAGCTTGAGCAGGAGAGAGGGGCAGAGGGAGAAAGAGAAAGAATCTGAGCTACCCAGGTGCCCCTACATAGAATTTAAATGAACAGGAATTTAATGTTGAATTTGGTAATAAGTGTTGACAGCTAAATATTCTCATACAACTGCTGCTTAAATTACAGAGCATTTTCATCATTGTAGAAAGTGTTCTCGTGCCCATTTCCAGTTAGTTCCCACCCACCCCCCTTCCTAGAGCCAACTACTATACTGATTTCTATCATTATTTTTGTTTGTCCTTGGACTTCACATAAATGGAATCATTCAGTAGGTATTCTTTTGTGCCTGGCTTCTGTCCCACAACATAACATTTTGAGATTCCTCCATGTAATTGTACATGTCAGAGTTCTTTTTTTTTTTAATGTTTATTTATTTATTTGAGAGAGAGAGAGAAAGAGGACATGAGCAGGGAGGGGCAGAGAGAGAGGGAGGAGACAGGATCCAAAACAGCCCTGTTTGGGGCTCACACTCACAAACTGATGAGATCATGACCTGAGCCCAAGTCGGACGCTTGACTGAGTAAGCCACCCAGGTGCCCCTGTTCTTTTTAATTACTGAATGGTGTTCAGTTTTATGAATATAACGATTTGCTTATCCATTCTTCTGATGGTGGATATTTGAGTTGTGTGCAGAGATTTTTATGTATTTATAAGGAAGATTACTATGAACATTTTTTTTTTAAGTTTATTTATTTTGAGGGAGAGACAACACAAGTAGGGGAGGAGCAGAGAGAGAGAGGGAGAGAATCCCAAGCAGACTCTATGACATTAGCACAGAGCCGGACACGGGGCTCCATCCCATAAACCGTGAAATCACGACCCGCGCTGAAATCAAGAGCCAGACACTCAACCAGCTGAGCTGTCCAGGTGCCCCGCTGTGAACACTCCTGCGTGACTCTTACAGACATGAATCATTTTTCTTGGGTAAATACCTAAGAGTGGAATTGGTTTTACTTTATAAGAAACTGCCAAACAGTTGTGCGAAGTGCTTGAACCACTTAATGCTCCTCCCAGTCGTGTGTGTGTCTGAGAGGTCCGGCTTCTCCACATCCTCGTCAGCATTTGTGCTTTTCTGGGCCTTCGCTTTAGCTCTCCTAGAACATGGAAGATGGTTTCTCGGTGTGGTTGAATTTCCATTTCCCTGATAACTATTGATGTTGCGCACCTTTGCATAGGCTTATTGGCTATTTGCATACCTTCCTTTGTGAATCATATGTTCAAGTCTTTTATCCATTTCTTTCCTTAGATTTTATTTTTAATACTTGATTAAAAATTCCAAAAACGCAGGAGAGTACAGCAGATCCCTACGGGATTGTCACTAATCAGCTCTGCCATAGCTTTCATCAATCCTTCCCACCCCACTTTTATGTGCGTGTGTGCTGGGGAATTATAAGGCAAATTTTAGGTGCTGTTTTATTTCAACCCTAAATATGTAAGTATTTTAAACATTTTAAGATGATTTAAAAGAAATAAAAATCAAGAAATTTTTTTTTAATTTTTTTTAATGTTTTATTTATTTTTGATACAGAGAGTGACAGAGCATGAGAGGGGGAGGGGCAGAGAGAGAAGGAGACACAGAACCGGAAGCAGGCTCCAAGCTCTGAGCTGTTAGCACAGAGCCTGATGCGGGGCTTGAACCCATGAACGTGAGATCTGACCTGAGCCGAAGTTGGAGGCTTAACCGACTGAGCCACCCAGGCGCCCCAAGAAATTTTTTTTATTGATCCTACACACAAGAAAAATCAATGGTATATCCTTAACATCACTTAAAATCCAGTTTTTATTAAAATTTGCCTGATCATTCTGATGTGGATCTCCATCCCACACCCTAGGATAACATGACCTGAGCCAAAATCAAGAGTCAGATGCTCAACTGAGTGAGCCACCCAGGTGCCCCTCCCTATGTATTTTTTAATAAGCTTTAATGTAATTGGACTATATCAATACAGAACAATGTATATGATCCACTGTGTTTCATGACAAACAGGTCAGAAGACACACCTCTGATCTCTTTTACGTTTTAGCTAGTCTAATCACAGTCTCTAACTATGCACATTGTGTGTCTGCTCACATGATTTTATTCTCCTGGAATGGCCCTTCTGTCATTTGAATTTTTGCTTGTTTTTCAAGTCCTGCTCAAATCCATTTTTTAAAAAAATCTCATTGGCTGGAGTTCTGGAAGCAAGTCATTTGTTAAATATCTGCAAATGCAAGTACTAGTCCCAGTCTATGGCTTGCCGATTTATTTTAACACAGCCTTATAAGAACAGAAAACATCTTAGTCTCCAAGTATTTGTTATCTTTCCACATTTTTCCTTGTGGTTGATTTCAAGTTTCCTAGTGTTGAAGTCTGAAAATATGCATGGTATGATCTCAGTCATTTTGTACTTACTGAGGGCTGATTTGTGTCCCAGTATGTAACCTGTTCTGGAGAACGTTCCATGTGCACTCAAGAAAAATGTGTGTTCCTCTACTTTAGGATGATATGTTCTGAATATATCTGTTAAGTCCATCTGGTCCAGTGTTTCATTCAAAGTCATTGTTTCCTTGTTGATTTTCTGTGTAGATGATCTATCCATTGTTATAAGCAGGGAAGAGCAGAGAAAAAATTTTAAGTCCAGTTTATCAACTTTTTTTATGTTTAGTGCTATCTCAGTCCAGACTAGTGTTAATAGCCAGTGAAACCTCTTCACCCTGATAAACCATGGAAATTTCAAAAAGTAGAACAATTTAGGGGCGCCTGGCTGGCTCAGTTGGAAGAGCATGCAACTCTTGATCCCAGGGTTTGAGATTGAGCCCCACATTGTGTGTAGGGATTACTAAAAAATAAATAAAAGTGGTTTATTTTTTTTCAGTAGAGCAATTTAGGGGTGTCTGGGTGGCTTAGTCAGTTAAGCGTCTGACTTCGACTCAGGTCATGATCTCATGGTTCATGAGTTCAAGCCCTGCATCGGGCTCTGTGCCTATGGCTCAGCCCTTGGAGCCTGCTTCGGATTCTGTGTCTACCTCTCTCTCTGCCCCTCCCCTACTCACTCTGTCTCTCAAAATAAAATAGACATAAAAAAAAATTTTTTAAGAGCAATTTAACATAACATTTTTATCTATTAGAAGCAAGACTGTTATGAACATCCTTGTATAACTCTTGTAGACTTTTCTCTTGGGTTTCATTTCTCTTGGGTAAATACCTAGCAGTGGAACTGCTTTTCCTTTATAGCATTTAAGAGGCTTTTTATCTTAGAGTAGTTTGGGACCTAAAAAGCAATTTTGAACCTTGTTTATAAAGCAGTGTTTTAACATTGTTTCTCCTCAGCCCTAAGTTCTGTTAGCTGTTTAGTCCCCAAGAGGTGTGAGTTCACTCTGAGACCTCCTTTCTCTCCACTTACCCTTGGAAAGGGCCCTCGTTCTCACCTATAAGAGTGCAGAAGCCGCCTCTCACCTTCCAGCCATCCCTGCTGCCAGCACCGGCTTTCTAGGCATAAATCCAGTGATTTCAAAGACCAGTTAGTCTTCTCATAGCTCCTGTTGTCTCCAGGTTACATTCCAAACCCTCTGACCGCGTGGAAGCCGTCTGGCCCTTCCCTGCTCTCCGATCTTCTGCGCCGCCCTCTCCCTCCCGCCCTCCTACCCCAGCCCCAGCGAGCGGCGCACATTCCCCAGGACGTAGCTTCTTGCCTCCTCCCGAAGGTTTGTTTTCTTCCTCTTCAACTCCTCACTCAGAACTCACAAGCTTTCTTGGATTCTCCACACCAGAATTTGTTGTTTCCCCCATATTTTATGGCTCTGAAAAAACAAACTCTGCAAATTTTTCAGTTTTCTCTTATTTTGCACACCTTGATTTTCAAAACCCTTTTTATGTTCATCAAAAGAAAGTCACATAGCACTAAGATACTCTCTAAGTCAGTGTGACGGTGTCTTGTCCCATCTCTGAGTCCCACTGCCCAGGACAGCCACGTTCACCTTTGAGGTTTCTAAATAAAACGTACACGTACTTCTGTTTCTTCATTTTCAGTGGCAGACACCATCCTTGCACTTCCTGCTGAGGTAGATAAGTTTTTTAATGCCATTTCTCCAACCGCTTAGTTGTTTTCTTGTGGTCTGATATCACCTTGTTCGTGCTTCTGTGATAGCAGGTGCCCTAGGAGACACACGTGCGTGTGCCCTCATGCAACATAGTTGTCTGAGTCCTCCGCTATTGCGTGTGCTCCCCGAAGCGCAGACTGTGTCTCTGCCACCACACCTGAACCCAGCCTCATGCCTAGCTCATAATGAAAACTGGCATTTTTAAAGGTATTGCTATACTTGATTTTTGACTGAGTAAGTTAATGTGTAGCCTTACCAAACACCCATTTAGCATATGCATGTTTTTATTACAGGAAAGTTTTGTTTTTTGTTTTTCAATTTTTTTGTTTTTTGAGAGAGACAGAGAGCAAGCAGAGGACGAGCAGAGAGGTAGGCACATAATCCAAAGCAGACTCCAAGCTGTCAGCACAGAGCCCGATGCAGGGCTCAAACTCACGAACTGTGAGGTCATGACTTGAGCTGAAGTCGGATGCTTAACCGACTGAGCCACCCAGGCGTCACTGGACAGGAAGTTTTAAAAGACTTAGGTTCTAGGCGTAGATCCCTCTATAAGCCCTTCTGCATGGTCTCAGCCTGGTGGAATAGTAAGATAAAAACACTCTAGTGGAACCAAAACGTATTCACAAGGCTTCCTTTTTAAGGAAGAGGCCCCAAACCAACGGAGCAGCACCAGCATCGGTGGGACGGTATCGGAGGAGGCGTAGCAAAGGCAAATCGTTCCAGGCTTACTAGCCAAAACATGAAAGTAGCTTTTCATATGTGGTCTCATAACACCGAGCACTAAAAGATTCTTGAGAGCCTACCCAGACGTGAAGAGCGACAGCCCCGTCTGTTCTTCCAGGGACCCGGCAGCCTCGTGTGCTTGCTCCTTGCTCTCTGATCAGTCGGCTGGCCAGCCACACTCATGTCTGCGCGCGTCACGCTGTACTCTGCCACGTGAGACTCGGTTGCTTGATACTCATCAGCGTCCAGTGAAATTAAACATAATACTCTGTACGGAATGAACACATTCAGTGTATCTTAACTGTTAATGACTGTGATAGTGCAATGAGAGGTACAAAGTCGACTGTATATTCTATTTCATAGACTTAACCATATATTCCAATTCTCTTTCTGTAGGCAATGGCCGCAGACAAAAGTGAGGAATGGTTTGCTAAGCAAAATAAACCAAAGGCTTCGGGTTGACAGAGACACACTGTGGAGCCAGCATTTGTGCCTCCTGTCGAGCACCTGCAGGCCCGGGGTGTCCGTGCCTGATAAATGCTATCATGACTCAGTTGTTCCTGCACAAGCAAGGAGGCTGGGGTGCTGAAGATCTGTGTGTTTTAATCTTTGAAAGCTCCCAGATAGATTTTAGAAATAAAGTCTTACTATTACCAGTCCCATTAGCGGAGAACTCGTGCTGTACGCTGCACTGGCATCAGAATGGCACCTTCTGCGTGTAACTCGAGTAGATGAGTCATCATTTTTCAGCCTGGGCAACAATATGGGACATTACCTTTGGTTGAAGGTGGAGGGAATTTTTGATAAGCTTAGGACAGGAATACTTCCAACCCCATGATCGCGTGCTCTTCTAACGCCCTCCTCTGGCAGGCCTTGACAGTGAAACATTTTAAAGACATTTGGTTCATTGAATCAAAAGATTTGACTACCACTCACACATTCCTTGCTTTAAAATTTTGAATATCCAGAGAAAACAGATGGAAGGATCTCATGTGTTGTGCTGCCACATGCCTGGCTTCAGGCCACTTTCTTTATATAATTTTCTTAAATCCTCACGAGAATCTTAATTTCTGAAATATGGATTTGATTTCTGAAATATGGATTCGATATTTCTTCAGCCTGAAAAAAAAAAGTTAACACCTTCTTAGAGTTTTCTATTTGGTGCTACAGAACAAATAACTTCTACTCATTGGAAACAGAACTATATTGGCCATATTTATTAAATAGTTTTTGGAACTCTACTCCTGAAATCACGTTTTTTTGCACCAGCCTTTAAGACTCCTTATTTAAAAATGGTGGTGGCCAGATTCTAATTATAGGGAAGAAACTGAAGAGATTGAAAAGGACTGACTCAGGTTACCAGTTCCAGAAAAATACATCTGAAATGACCTCAGTTATTCTCCCTGGCTGGCAGGAAATTTCGGGGTTTCAGTTCCTCTTCTTACTATAGGGTGGTCTTCCCTTCACCGACAGAAAACAGTCCTTTGCTCTCTCCGCAGCATTTTCCATTCAGCTTAAATTCCTTGTCTTAGGGGAGCAATCAAGGGTTTCAAAGCAAATCAGGTTCTAGACGTTCCTTCCCCAGACAATTGGTTCACCTGTTTGCATATACATGGGGAAATTATTGTGTAGATTTTGAATAACCAGACTTCTCTGCGTCTCGGCAGACTAAGATTTAACTCTCAGATTTCCCTTTAGCTTAGTAAGTAATTCTTGATGTTTATCTCTGGGAATACCGTTACTGTACAGAGAAACTATGCTTTTCCCAGGGTATCAGGCTACTGACCTAGGCCTTCTGAGTGTCAATAAAATAAATGGTTTATGTAAGTACTGGAAGACTAAACGCATACTAGATTTCTTTTTTATCTACTTCAATTTTATTCAATTTTAACATGCCAGAATTTTTCCTCTTTTTAATGTTTTTTTTTTTTTATTTTTGAGAGACAGAGAGAGACACTGTGAACAGGGGAGGGTCAGAGAGAGAGGGAGACACAGAATCTGAAGCAGGCTCCAGGCTCTGAGCTGGCTGTCAGCACAGAGCCCGATGCGGGGCTCGAACCCACGAACGGTGAGATCATGCTCTGAGCCGAAGCTGGACGCTTAACCGACTGAGCCGCCCAGGCGCCCCAGAATTTCTCCTCTTTTAAATTACTGCTATGCATAAAGAGAAGTTAATGCTGTTTATCTACATGGGACATTTTGTCTTTACCGTATAAGCCCCGCTTCATCCCACTGCCGGTCATCTTTCTTTAGCTGCAGTCTTCATTGCTGTGTTCATCCTAAAACCATTTAGTGTACCGCTTTGGCCTTTTATCGAGGAGTCCAAAAGTTTACCTCTGCCCGGGATAGCTAGTGATTTTAAACCCCAGGTAGGATTACTTTCCCACTTCTGATGATGGTATGCTCCACGAGAAAACAAAGTTATAAGAAAGATGGCTTTTGGGGCACCTGGGTGGCTCAGCCAGTTGAATGTCCGACTGTTGGTTTTGGCTCGTGTCTGGCTCTGCGGTGGCAGCGCAGAGCCTGCTTGGGATTCTCTCTCCCTCTGTCTCTCTGCCCCTCCTCTGTGCTGTCTCTCTCAAAATGAGTGAAACCTTAAAATTTTTTCCTAAAAAAAAGGAAAGAAAGATGGTTTTGCCCAAGCAGGTGTTTTAAAACAGATGAAGTTGGAAAGCTCTAGAGCTTCAGGGTTGTGTTTTCAGAGCAGCCATTTTGGTTTTTGGCCTTGAGGGGTTGTGGACTTCTAGCATATTAAGTTTAAAATTTTTAAAAAATATTTATTGATGATAATGTTTATTTTTGAGAGAGAGAGAGAGAAGCGGGGGAAGAACAGAGAGGGAGACACAGAATCCAAAGCAGGCTCCAGGCTCTGAGCTGTCAGCACAGAACCTGATGCGGGGCTTGAACTCACAAGCCATGAGAACGTGACCTGAGCCAAAGTCAAATGGATGCTCAACTGACTGAGCCACCCAGGTGCCCCTCCATTATTATTTTTACTAGTATTTCACATTTAATGTGAAATCAGGGTCTTAAAAGCATCTGAATGTGCTTATAATATCCTCCAAAGAAGAGAGGACAGCACACTGTTGTACAGCGTGGCTCTTGCCCAGTTTGTAGTTAACAATAGTTCTTTAGTCACAGATACCACTGGTGTCCTGGGGACACTTTCTCTTCAAGTAATATGTGTACTTAGTCTATAGCAACTTTCTGCACATACGTGAACAGAAGATCCCAAGCTGTCTGGTGAGATTTGGTTTCCTTTGTCCTCTGATGTCTTTTTGGTTGTTGCTTCTATTGTTTAAGGGTCCTTCACGAACTGGAGCTGACCTGATGTCGTAGTCTGTGAAAATAGTTTTTGAGGAAAAGTATTGGGAAGTTCCATGCCACCACAGAGCTTTCTCTCTGAAATGTAATACCAGTTAGTCTGTATTTCCCAGTGCACTTTCTGTGCATTGATGCCGCCAAGACAACCAACACTGAAGGAGTGGAAGCTGAGCTTTGGCTCTTGCGTGGGTCACAGGGTGGGTTGTCCTAAAACAAACTCGGGCGCCTGGGCGGCTCAGTTGAGTGTCCAACCTGGGATCAGGTCTTGATCTCACAGTTCTTGAGTTTGAGCTCCACATCGGGCTGTAAGCCCAGAGCCTGCTTGGGATCCTCTGTCTCCCTCCCTTTGCCCCTGCCCCACTCATGCTTGCATGCACTCTCTCTCAAAAATAAATAACTAAATAAACTCACTTACCTGTACACATATTGTCCTATCGACATCCCCAGGCAGAAATCAGGGTTAGCTTCAGACTAACCCCAAGGCGTTTTAGTTGCATTCAGAGGCTGGGATTTTGAAGCCATCTGCTCCAGTGTTTCTCATCTGCTATGTTGTCATGCATCAATTACTTCACTAAAAGTTTGACTTCCCTCAAAATATTAACTTCATCAGGCCTATGTTCCAGTGGGGCTTTGAGTATTAGGAATTGACGAGCTTTTTGGAAGATGAAGACCCCCTCAGTAATGTTGAGTTAACAGTGAACAGACAACCCCTGAAGAGACAGGCCTCGGCCTCCTTCTCCTTTCCCCTGAGAGGCCGAGCCTCTGGAGAACGGTCTCGTTGACTGACCTCAAATCTTGGGCAATTTTCATAGCATGAGTCTTCCCCCAACCCCTCTACTCCTGCCAAATACCAACATACACTCTGGGAATAGAAAGGCTGGGAGCGCTCCAAATTCCACATAAAGCCAGTTTTGATGGAACTTTCCCAAGTGGAGAGCTGGTTTTTATATATTTTGAATTTTTTAAATGTTTTATTTATTTTTGACACAGAGAAAGACAGAGCATGAGAGGGGGAGGGGCAGAGAGAGAAGGAGACACAGAACCGGAAGCAGGCTCCAGGCTCTGAGCTAGCTGGCAGCACAGAGCCTGACGCGGGACTCGAACCCACGAACGTGAGATCTGACCTGAGCCAAAGTTGGAGGCTTAACCGACTGAGCCACCCAGGCGCCCCTGGTTTTATATATTTTGGACACCTCTCCAGGACTCTCCCAGTCACTTTGAGTGTAGTCACCTTTCAGCAAACAGTCACTCTCATGCAGTTTAAGTGATTCATTGAGGTCTCTCAGCTACAGTTGTTACGGCTTCATAACATTTCAGCCATCAGACTTTTAAGAAGCCCTTTTCCCTGTCAGAGGAGCCATTGCTACTTCATTCTGTTTGACACTCCATTCTCCTTAACCATTTTTCTTCAGTTCTTCCACTTTGGCATCATAGATCCTCATGGCACCATCTTTGTTCTCATTCCATGCCACCCACTTGGCCTTGTCCTTCACATCTGTGGCAGGTGGGCAGGGATGTTGCAGTCGTCCTGGGTGGCCTGCTTGTAGAAGCTGTACACCAACAGTTTCTGCTCATCACTCACAGGTCCCTTCAACTGCTTGATAGCCGCGCAGGCCATCTCAAACGCCACCTGGCACGTTGAGGGAACTGAGGCCGGGCCCGTGTCTTTTCTAAGTGATAATTGGCGATGGAGGATGGAGAGTTAGAAACACTGGAGACTAGTCATTAGGTCTTGGAAGAGCAAAAGGAGCAAAGGAGCCAGGGAAATGTTTCAGAACATAGGATATCCGTGTGTGTGTGTGTTCTCAGTGAGAAGTCGAGAAGTCAAATGTGTTTTTATAAAGTACACATTGCAAACTGAGGCCCATTGGGTTGGATCTCCCCCACCATTGGTCTGGCTGGCAAACTGCCAGGAGGGCAACCAGTAGCATTTCAAAGGCGTTTATGATGCCAGAAAATTAAGGATGCTGTGCTGTGAGAAGGAGGCGCTGTGGGGGACGGAGTGGGGCGGATTTTGCGTCTGGGGGACAGACAGTCTTAAGACTGGTAGACCCCCTCGAGGGGAGGAGTGGCACACCTGTACTGATTAATGGGCAGCCTGGGGAGGGCGTTCAGTGCGGGTAATCCTGGGGATTATTGGATGGGAGCGAAAGCGGAACCTGGGATGTAGCTAGTGGGTATGAGCTACTGGGACTCAAAGCTGGGCAGACGCGCCGCTGAGCGGCGCCGCCTAGGAAGGCTGTGTGTAGAGCCCAAGGGCCAGTGACCGGAGGGACGTTTCGGGGCGGGGCGGGGCACGCACGGCGGAAACGAAGTGCAAGTACGTACCTATTGGCTGGTTGGAGGCCTCGGGCCGGTAGGGGGCGACGGGGGCCGGGTTGCCTGGGCGCAGCGGACCTGTTGGTGAGTACTGCGCGTGCGCGCGGAGCGGCGGGAGGCCTGAGACTGACCACTCGGAGCCCGGACTGAGATTGTGGGCGGGGGCGGAGGCGCGCGGCCCATTGTCCCGCCTCCCGGAACAGCCCATTGTGCAGCGGTGGCTGCGCTGCACTCACGGCTTCGCGCGGGAGGGGCGGCCTCACGGCCGCTGGCGTCGCCGCCATGGACCTAGGTGGGTGTCTTGATTGCCCGTTCTCGGCCCTCTTGGTCCCCGTACTGAAACGGGCGACCAAGGCAGTGCCAAGCGGGGTCGGGCTAAGGGACCTCCGGATAGGGGACGGTTTGGGGGGACTGGGGCGACTCTCGGAGGCCGGGGGTCGGGAGGCGGGGCTCTAACTCCGGCCCCACTGCTCCTTGGCCGGCATCTTGTCCCTTTCGGACGCCTTTCCACGCGAGGGGCCAACCGATTGTGAAGTTAGATTTTCCTGAAGGTGAACAGGGTCGTGCACGTGCTTTGGAAAATGCCGGCCTCAGAAGACGTCCCGGGGAATCCCGGATACCCAGACAGCCTCATTATTGACCGGTTACCGAGTTGTTGAGCAAGCGTCTTATGCTCTTGAGGTTCTCGTCGATAAAACGGGGACGATGATAATGTATCCACCACACAGTTTGGGGGCGTTTGGATTGAGAGCACAGCTCTCCCTACAGTGGTAGGGTGCCAAGGCACAGCTAACGTTCATGCGACCAGCAGCCCTGGGGAGGGCCGCAGCCGCTGAGGTGCTTTTGAACTTCTGAACTTTTGAACTTCTGTGAACTTTTGATTCCGATTCCTCACCCGCAGGGTCTGCGAGAAGTGAGGGGGGGGCGTTCGTATAAATCGGTGGCTCCTTGGGCAGCCTCCCACCCTGCTGGACATGTTTTAAGGAGATAAGAGGAGGCTGTTCTGAGAGAGCTGGGGTGAGTGAGGTACCGCAAGATGTGCCAGTAGAAATGCAGTCCTGTCCCCGAGTAAGCTCTTCGGTGGTGGAACAGAGTTTGGAGCCCTGCAGCGGTGGTGATCTGTCCCAGCCTCATTACACTGTAGTTCAGGCATCCTGAGCAAACTGTTTCTGAATCCCAATGTTCCCATCTCTAAAAGCAGGAATGGCCCTCACAAGGTTGATTTGAAGATGCAGAAAGATCTTGCAAAGTTCCTGGCACAGACTAAACACTTAAACATAAGCACCAGTTAACCAGGAGTGATAAAAATACTTAGGATTTGCCCAGCTAGTAACCAGTAGCCTGGGACTTACTCCAGGTAGCTCAGTGAACACACTTATCTCTGGAAGGTGGGTTTTAGGGCTCAAACATTTTGGCTGAGCTGATGGTGCAATAAAATTAAATTTACAAATTCCTAGGGGAGCAACCTGAGGCAAAGAGGGGGGCAGAATCTCCAGTGAGACCCCCTCAGGCAACCTAATCTTTCCTGGGTGTGTGCTTTGGCCACAGGGAGTCGCAGTGAATTGCCTTCACCAATTAGTTGCAAAGGAATACTGATCCTTTGCTTTTAGTTGCTCCCTTAAAGTCGAAGGGCAGGATGTTTTGTAATCTGAATCAAGGTTCTCTCTTGCTGGCTCCTGGCCTGTATAAATGGGAAAGATGGGTTCTTGGAGCCGTGAGGGAATGAGGAAGAGGTGGCATCTCCATGCCCTGGGAAAGGGGAGGGAGTCAGGAAGACTGAATAGTGTACTCGGATTTTGTTTCTGGGCCAGAAGCAGCTTACTTGAGGAAGACCTATGTCCTTTCCTGTTCTTGAGCTAGGAGAAGGCAAAGAATAGAGACAAGGTACTGGTCCTGCCAACAAGGGAAAGATTTGTGGGGCATCAACATTTAGTGAGCACTTATCAGGCTCATTGTAGCCAGATGCATACTGTAGCTGTATCTTGTAAGGAATCGGGAGCTAGCAGCAACCAACTGTGCCAAGGGCTTGACTAATACTATTGCTTGATCCTCACAGTCCTGAAAGGAAGCCTCTGTTTCCCCCCACATTGCAGAAGGGGAGCTCAGAGAAGGAATCTAAGATACCACACTGCTTTTAAATGATTGAGCTAGGATTTAAAGCCATGTCTAATTAAACATCCCCAAATCCTTCCTTGAGAAGTCTGTTGATTCATGGCTCACTGGAGGAAGGACTTATCTTTCTTAATCTAGGACTTTTGTGTGTGTCTGCCTCTCGGTTTCTACCGGAGAATCAGAGCCTTCAGTTGCTTGTTCTGGTTTGACTGGAAGAGCTATGGGGTAAACTGTTTCCCTGAACGGCAGAACATTTGAAATCTGTTTGCAAGACAAGGATGTAGGAGAAAAAAGGGAAGGCAGGGCTTGTCTGATTGCTTCTATGCCCACAGCCCTGCCCTGTGCCCCTCTTAGGCTATATCATTACTTAGAGGCTTGATTGTCATGTTCCACAGTACTCATTTGGTGGCCCCTGCAGTCTGGTACTGCTGTGCACTCGCTCGCTCTCTCTCTCTCTCTCTCTCTCAGCCCTTCCTCCCCACACCCTCCGCCAGCCCATCCTGTGCTAGAGGGCCTAGCCCTTCCCTTTCCACATACTTTTCCTGCAGGATTTCATTCACTTTGTTCATCCCGTTAATCCCCTCCAGCAGAGAACTCTCCCTGAGCCGCTTTTTCAGGATGGACTCTCCTCCTCGGTATCAATCCACCTTCCCATTGCTGGAGGGTGTTTCTACCTTAATGTTCTACCTTAAACTCCAAATAACCCAAACTGTAGTGTTCACTCCAAAGCTGTTCTGATTCTCCTGTGTTCCTCCAGTGATGCCCATTGTCTTCCCATTCCAGGCTGGAGTCTGGGAGTCCTTTTTTATTCTTCAGGCACATCCTTGTGACTCCAGCTCCGCAGAGGCTCTTAGAACCATCCCTTCCTCCCCGTCTTGCTGAACCCTTCTCTTTCTAACCCTGATAATGACAGCCAGCCTGTACTGACTGATGTCTCTCTGCCTCTAACTTCTGATTATTTTAAATATGTTTTCACCATGCTCTGTCTTATTCGGCCTCTCTTGGTGCAGGACCCTTGAATATCTGCGAAGAAATGACTATTCTGCATGGAGGCTTCTTGCTCGCTGAGCAGCTGTTCCACCCCAAAGCACTGGCAGAATTGACAAAGTCTGACTGGGAGCACGTTGGGCAGCCCATCGTGGAGGCCCTCCGGGAGATCTCCTCCACCGCAGCGTGCTCCCAGTCCTTTGCCTGGAACAAGAAAGCTTTGATCATCATCTGGGCCAAGGTGCTTCAGCCCTACCCTGTAACCCCTTCTGACACTGACACTCGGTGGCAGGAAGATGTGTTCTTCTCAGTAGGCAATATGATCCCTCCCATCAGTCACACGGTGCTTTTTGAGCTGCTCAAGTCTCTGGAAGCTTCTGGACTCTTTATCCAGCTCCTGATGGCCCTGCCCACCACCATCTGCCGTGTAGAACTAGAGCGCTTTTTGGAGCACATGTCTGTTGACACTTCTTCAAAGGATGTGGCCTTTTTCCTCAGTGTCTGGTGGGAAATGATAAAGTACAAAGGCAATCAGCAGGACCCCCTGCTCTCGCAGTTTAGAACAATGGCCCATAAGTACTTGTCCTCTTCAGACGAGTTCTCCCATCCTCCAAAGAGGTTTAAGTCAGACCCAGATGTGTGTCCTACTATGCCCCTGTTGGCCATGCTGCTCACTGGGCTGAAACAAATCCAGAATCGAATCCTGTGCCCCAGGATGAAGTGCTGTGCACTAGCCAACTTGGCCGACATGCTGACAGTGTTTGCGCTGATGGAGGACAACCCCCAGGAAGTGTCTGCAACTGTGTATCTGGACAAGGTGGCCGCGGTGATCTCCGTGTGGAATTCGGACACCAAGAACCCGTTTCACCAACAGGCACTGGCAGAGAAGGTAAAGGAGGCAGAACGGGACATCAGCCTGAACTCCCTGGCCAGGCTTCCAAGTGAGACGATCTTCATCGGGCTGGAGTTCATGTGCAGCCTGCTGCGGGAGTGGGGGGAAGAGCTGCAGACCATGCTCAACAGCAGCCAGGGAATAAGTTATGACAGTTACCGGCTGTGTGACAGTCTGGCTTCCTTCAGCCAGAACTTGAAGCTCTACCTGGATTCCACCAACTTGTCCAAGGAGGAGAGGCAGGTGGTCTCCGAGCTGGCAGAGTATGTAGGGGACTTCCTGAGGAAAACAAACAAGGTGCTGAAGAACAAGAGCTCTGAGAAGGACATCACTGCCTCAATTGCCATGGCCATTATCGAGCAAAAGATGGACCGGCATATGGAAATGTGCTACATTTTTGCTTCTGAGAAGAAATGGGCCTTCTCAGACGAGTGGCTAGCCTGCCTGGTAAATAACCAGGCTCTCTTCCAAGAGCCAGACTTGGTGGTAAAGCTGCTGGAAACGGTGATGGGAGTCGCCGTGACAGACAGAGCCGTCCCTGAATCTCAGATCAGACAAGTGATCAGTTTGGTCCTGGAATGTTATGCAGACCTCTCACTGCCAGATAAAAATAAAGTCCTGTCAGGCACCCTGCTTTTCTGGGGGCGAAAGGGTCTGTCTGAGAAGTTGGCTTACTTGGATGGGTTTCAGGAAGACCTTAATACAACTTTTAACCAGCTTGCACAGAGTGCCTCTGAAGAGGGCTTAGCCAAAGCTGTAGCTTCCGTGGCCCGCCTGGTAATTGTGCACCCAGAGACCACGGTGAAGAAGATGTGCAGCATGGCCGTGGTCAATCTGGGCACTCACAAGTTCCTGGCTCAGATTCTCACCGCCTTCCCTGCCCTTAGGTTCATGGAAGAGCAGGGTCCAAATCTGTCCACCAATTTTGTGGTGTCATGCCTCAAAGAAACCGTCTGGGCAAAGTTCTCTACACCCAGGGAAGAAAAGCAGTTTTTGGAGCTCCTGAGCTGCCTGATGACCCCTGTGAAGCCCCAGGGTATCCCTGTTGCTGCTCTTCTTGAGCCAGATGAAGTGCTAAAGGAGTTTGTCCTGCCTTTCTTGATGTTGGACGTCAAAGAGGTGGACCTGAGCTTGAAGATCTTCGTCCAGACTCTCCAAGCAAATGCATGTCTAGAGGAATACTGGCTGCAGACCTGTTCTCCGTTCCCGCTCATCTTCAGCTTGTGCCAGCTCCTGGATTGCTTCAGCAGATACTGGCAGCTCCCCAAGGAGAAGCGGTGCCTCTCTCTGGACGGGAAGGATCTGGTCCTCCATATCCTGGAGATCCTCTGTGAGATTGTTTTGGCCAGTGCCGAGACTTTTTTCCCAGACACCTGGATCAAGTCCCTGTCTTGGCTCCACCGGAAGCTTGAGCAGCTTGACTGGACAGTGCGCCTGAGAATGAAGAACCTCTTTGAGGGCCACTTTAAGTGTGAGGTGCCGGCCACACTCTTTGAGATCTGTAAGCTTCCTGAGGATGAGTGGACCTCCCAGGCGCACCCTGGCTATGGGCCAGGCACAGGGCTTCTTGCCTGGATGGAGTGCTGCTGCCTCTCCAGCAGCATCTCTGAGCAGATGCTGTCCCTCTTGGTGGTTGATGTGGGCAACCCTGAGGAGGTCAGCTTGTTCAGCAAGGGCTTTCTGGTGGCCCTGGTACAAGTCATGCCCTGGTGCAGCCCCCAAGAGTGGCAGTACCTTTACCAGTTGACCAGGAAGCTCTTGGAGAAACAGCTCCTACATGTCCCTTACAGCCTGGAATATATTCAGTTTGTTCCTCTGCTCAACCTAAAGCCCTTTGCCCGGGAGCTCCAACTCTCTGTACTCTTCCTGAGAACTTTCCAGTTTCTCTGCAGCCAGAGTTGTCGTAACTGGCTTCCTATGGAAGGCTGGAACCATGTGGTCAAACTTCTCTGTAACAGTCTGACTAACCTCCTGGACTCCATTAGGTTGATACAGTCAGTTGGCCCTTGGGCTCAAGGGCAAGAACAGGACCTGACCCAGGAAACGCTGTTTTTTTATACCCAGGTATTCTGTCATGTTCTGCACATCATGGCCATGGTCCACCAAGAGGTGTGTGAACCACTCTACGTTTTGGCCTTGGAAATCCTCACCTGCTACGAAACCCTGAGCAAGGCCAACTCTTCTGTTAGTTCCTTGCTCCAGAAGGTAAATGAGCAGCGTTTCTTAAAGTCCATTGCTGAGAACATTAGCCCTGAGGAGCGCCGCCAAACCCTGCTGCAGAAGATCAGCAACTTCTGACCTTTGTAGACCAGAAAACAGCTGGGCCTTAACATGGGTGGGGTCTCTAGGGGCCGACCTGAGAAATATAAACTTTTCAGTGTGAAATTGTACACAAGCTAAGAAGGTGTATGGCAATAACTGTAAAGAAAATAGTTTCATAAGTGTTTATAACATACCAATTATAAAATTTTCTTCTGAGTTTCATCCTGTCTCTTGAGTCTTTCTGGTCAGTAGTCTAGGCTTAGAGGTGCTCGGACATTGGGCTCAGCTCAAGTCTAAAGTGCAAGGCAAGCTGGGAGGAACATGTTCATAACTGGACCTATCCACTCTAGAATTTGAGTCAAAGGTGAAATCACCCAAGTGGAAAAATGACAAGGTATATGTTCTTTTGCACCGAAACCTTCTTTCAAAGTCATTTCGTGCTATCTTGGAAAGGGCAACAAGGAAAAAGCACTGTTTTCTGCCAGCAGTTGGCCATGTGATTTGTGTGCCCCAACAGCCTGCACTACTGTGAAAGGAGAACATTGGAACAAGAAGATTGAATGTCAGAGGGTAGACCACTAACCTAAGAAAATGGGTAACTTCGGAATTGCCGTAGTCTTAACTCCCATTCAGTAGATCCAGGAGGGGCTGTGTAAAACCAGGTCTGGTAAACACAGCAGAGATGGGTCTAAAGTACGGGTATAATTATTTTCTGCCTAGGGTAGGTTGTCATGGTTTTGAAGAGTGGGAGCAGGCAGTGGTGTGTGCAGAAGCATAAAAATGGGAATTTAACCTGTCCGGGGTGTATCACAGAAGTAGGAGAACTGGTTGGTGAGGTGATTAACTGGGGGGGGTATGAAGGGAAAAGGATACACCCGCCACCTTCCTGTGCAAACCTTTGCTCCAAATGGGGCATTATTCTGGTTCTCACCTCTGCCTGAAGTGGGTTGGCTTAGTGCCCTTCAATTGGTTTTCCACCCTCTCATTTCTGTTTGGGACTTACATAGGAAGGGAGGAAAGTGCCAAAAGTTACCTGACCAATGGCCTTGAACTCTAGGACCCTACGGTATATTCTTGGAACCCCAGAAACGTAGAGTAAGGTGTGAGCTAGGCCCTCCTAGACACGGACAGCATGACACACCCTCAACACCCCGCGCCCCCCCCAACTTCTGCCAGTTGCATGGGTGGGAACACAGACCAGAAACAGTAGCACAAAGCAGTGAGTCCAGTCAGGTCACAGGATGGGTCTGGAAAGAAGTCACTATAGATGTATTTCACAAATAAAGCAGCTGGGAAATATTAGTGCAATTTAATCACCACAGGGGTGATTTATAAAGATACACTGATAATAAAAATGGCAAAAAAAATTACAGCATTTTAGGTTTTTTAAAATGGCACCCATTAAGACTGAAATCGTCAAAATTTGAGGCACCGTTACATACTCAGTACTACTTTTTTTTAAAGTTCATGGACAATTAATTAAAAGGCACTTTAAAACATCTAGATTTTTACCACTTCATGGTAGCAGTTTTTAAAAACAATCCTAGTTGATGAGCAATTAGTACTGGCACCAGTACTGCAAGTGGCAGGTGAAGGAGTCCGTCCACAGGATGTATTTTGGCCAGGGCTGTCTTGTGCTCTTGCTCTCCAGTCTTCTGTGGCAGAGTGGCGGTACACTCATGTAAAAACAGGCTTTGGAACACAAGCTCTGGCTAACCAGGCAGCCTGGACAAACATCTCACAGTTTGGAATACAGAAGTCTGTTTCCACGTCATAGGGAAAGGACAATGTCAAAGAGCAGGGTTACCCAGCAAAGAGCTTGATAGGCACCATTTCACTTTCCCCCATCGTTTTTAACAAAGGCGTCCTGTGCATGTGGATGCGGGGAAAGCTGGGCTTGAGGTGACGTGCTAAAAAAAGGAATCCTGCTTGTGACTTTACAACCAGCTCACATTTGGCACTGGTCTTCCCAAGTCAGCCCACCATGGTGCTGCTCAATTGGCCTTGTCGCCTACTCGAGTGCCGTAGGTCCCCTTCCCTGCCTCTTACCCTGCTGCCAGGGAGACTTCTGAATGGAAGTCAGTGGACACAAGAATTCAATGTTGGCACATGGATGACAGGATGAGGCACAGGACCAATGGGCTATCTAGTAAATGATAAAAAAAAAACAAAACTACCTACACACAATGATTTTCCCAGGCCAATATCACAAGAATTTATGTCAAGAACCAAGTCATCCCTTGCTTCTGCTGGCCCAGTATGTGTGGGTACTGCCCTGAGTGGTCAGAAAGGTGGATAAGCACCATCATTAGGGCCAGGTGGGTGCCCCAACACTTACCACCTGTCTCCATACCCCATGCTTCTACCTCCCAGAACTTTGGAGGTAAGACCCAAGGAAGGATCCTTGGGCTTGCATTAAAACCATCTTGCTGCCAATAGAAATCTGACAGGAGCCAATAACTGTTACGAAGAAAAAAGTGCTTTTGCAAAAGGGGCAAGTTAGAAGAGGGAGGTAATATGAATATTCTTTAGAAAAACTCACCCCCCACCCCCCGCTTATCAGCACCCAAAAGGCTGAGGCCGCCCAGGGCACAATTTGGTCCATGGACTATTGCGCAGAGGAGGCAGCTAGTGTGAGGCACCCTCACCGCCTGACTCCTGAGAGCAGTTAGCCACCCTTTCGGGCTGGGGGAGCGTCAAAGAGCCGTGCTGCCTTCTTGCACAGCAGAGAGAACCAGTAGACCTGGGGAGCGATGAGGAAGGCATTGGCCACGTTACAGTAGAAAGGGATATTGAATGGCACTTGGAGTGGGCTCAGTCCCTGCTGTTGGCCGTAGGACCAGTACATAAAAGGGAAAAGGAGGATCCGACAACAGAGGAAGGTGGTCAGCGTGAGGATTCCGTTCACTTTGTACAGAAGGGTGTGCTGCTGCTTTAGCTGCAAGAGAAGAGGGAAGGAGAACACAGAGTTGCCAAAAGGCTGTGCCTTCAGGGAACGACCAGCCCAAGTCCCACCGCAGTACGGGCCAAGCATCTAGTCTTCTGACACTGTAGAACGGATGACTGAATGCTCCTGTTGATTCATATGTGCATATAGGCTTGTGGTTTTTCCAGTACTGATACTGAACTTAGCATAAGCCACCAAGCTGAAAGGCACACAGCCAACGGTGGATTTAAAAAATCAACCTGTATCACATTTCAATCAGAAGTACAATTTCAACCCCATCAGCTCAGAAGACCAACTGACTTTTAAGTCTGTTCAGTGGTGTCCTATCCTGCTATTCCTAGCACGAAGGGATTTCTCCAAGCCCCACAATCTACTCAGGAGGAGCCAAGTCGCTTTCTCCACTCTGCTTCTGCCATTTCACTCATACATGCCTGAATCAGAACTCTGCCCAGCGACACGAATGGAGTGCTCAGTTCTGCCGTGAAGATGCAGCCAACAAAGAAGTCTCCAAGGTCTCCTCTAAGTGTCTGCCAGGGGTGGGGGAAGGGAAATAAGACATGGAGGTTAAGGAACCATCGGAAGGAAAATTCTGACTAGGGCTATTTAAAAGGGTAACCATGAGAGACCACAAAAGGAAAGGGAAATGCTAAATGAGCAAGTACAGGCCCGGTGAATGTGCTGCTGCCGCCATTGCAGTGACACTTTGATGGGCAAATCCCTAGAATCCAGAGGCAACTTCAGGTTGGCTGATTGCATCACACACCAAGCTTTTCCTGAATTTCAATGTCAGCTGGAAAGAACCCTGTAGCCTACATTTAGGTATCTAACTTAGTCATGCCAAGGGTGCTTAGCCAGTTTAATTCAACAAAATATGTGCCAGCCCCTGTGCTGGATGTTAGGGCCCCAAAGCAATCAGGAGAGGCGTCTTGAAGAATGTAATGTACTCTACCACTCCTTTTATCTTCTTAAGAAAACCAGGATAGCACAGAACAGCAGCTCTGTCACTTCATACCACTGGGTACAATAAGTAAACTCTTGGGCCATTAGTTTCTTTACCTATGGTACAGGGCTAAGAATATCTAATTATTTTCTAATAACTTCTAATCATGAGTAGAAAGTTATAAGCACCTGTCACCTGGTAGGCCATCAGGAGTTACTAATTTCCTTCTGGTATTCCCATTCCCTTCCTTGTTGGGTGGGTTCTTTTGGGGAAATGGTTCTGAGGAGAAATCAGGAGGCTCTCTACTTTGAGAGTGTGCTTTTGTGATCTCAAAATAGTGCATACAGTACTCTCTGGCACTGTTAGAGCAAATCACCAGTTGACTGAGCTACTCTAGCTTCTTTAAAACAATCTTTATGTTGCCCTGCATTGTCTTTTATATTGTTCTTATAGTGTATAAACTAAAGTCAGAACCTTTGACAGGGCCTAGGAGTCACAGAGGGCTGGGGGACTCCATAAAGGGTAATGTCGGTAAGGCGGATCACGGACATTTCAGGTCTTTTTTTTTTCCTACAGGATCTGGCTGGGAGGTTTTACTCTTTAAGTGCCTGGCCCAGGAGAGTGGGTGCAGCAGCAGGAAAGGGAAATGTATGACATTACTCAGAGGTAATAGTCAAGATAACCAGTTTAAAGGGAGGAAACGAGTGACCACTTCTGCTGGTGGCTGTTCTGGAAGACCATACCTGTGCCACTGGCACAAGGACAAACAGAATGACCGCATGGTGCGTGATCATGAGGCGGTTTTTACTTAGGAAGTTCTGAAACGTGGTGAGGGACTGTCTGCGGCCCTGGTCTCCAGCTCGGTACCACTCGCAGAGGTACATGGCGTAGGAGTCATAGATCATGTATGGAATCAAGAACCAGACGTACTCTCGGGCAAGCCAGTGCCTAAAAGAAAGCATATGAATGGTCCATGAAATAATTATGGATCTCAATTATGAAAGCTCAAAGCCAACCTCTTCTCAAACACATCCCCCCTCTTCAGCTTTGTACCTAATCAGCTGTTTTTTACTCCAAATGCTTTACAATGGAGATGCTGATGGTGATAAGGTAAGTGAAAAATCTCTGAGTTACAGGGCAAATTCATAAGTGTCAAGGGCAGAAAACCAGATCCACTTGGCATCATGGACCCAGCTGTCACTATTTCTCGGACTTAGCTCCTCATTTCTAATGGGCTTTCTGGCATTTTGTGATATAAGCTGACTTTGATATTGATCTCTCTACAAATGATGGAAAGCCTCAAGAAGCTGGTTTGAAGGTAGATGTCCCAAATGCCAAATCAAATATTTCCCGTTTGACTCCACTTAGTTGCTTAATAGTTGGGAATTTCCTCTTCCATCTGGTTGCAACCCCACGTTAGGGAGTTTCTGGGAAGCTACCCGAACCATTTTCTTTATAACTCTATGGCTAATCCCAATTGCACTCATTAAGAAAAATACATCTGGAAAAGAACCCAGAGCCCAAGGACTACCTTACAGCAGTCAGATACCAGAAGGGAAGCTGAGACAAAAGGCAGTGTTCCCATTTACTTGTCCAAAGGGGTTGAATCAGCATTTGCAGAGTGTAAATGACTGTGTATCACTGTCCCAGAGCAGATTATAAGTCTCTAATTTCTATAATTTTGTTCCCAAATGATAAATACTCATTCTATAGGAAATGTGAAAAAAACCAACATAGAAACCATATGCTATGCTGAGAAGGAATAGCTTCACTCACTCAGCAAATTTTTACTGAGCAACTGTGTGTCAGGTAGAAGAAACAATTTTGTTTTCTGGTTCTCAAACTACCCGAATTCAGAATCACCTGCAGTGGTGCTGAGGACTCTGTTTTTAAGATGATCTAGGTGCCTTTAATGTGTATTTTTTTATTTTTGAGAGAGAGAGACAGACAGACAGACAGACAGACAGCACGAGCAGGGGAGGGGCAGAGAGAGAGGCAGACACAGAATCCGAAGACAGGCTCCAGGCTCTAAGCTACCTGTCAGCAGAAACTGATGCGGGGCTCGAACCCACGAACTGCCAGATCATGAACCAAGCTGAAGTTGGACGCTTAATTGACTGAGCCCAGGCACCCCAGATCTAGGTGCCTTGATTTATTTTTTTTAAAGAATTATTTATTTATTTATTTATTTTTGAGAGACAGAGGTAGAGCACGAGCAGGGGAGGGGCAGAGAGAGAGGGAGACACAGAATCCGAAGCAGGCTCCAGGCTCTGAGCTGTCAGCACAGAGCCGATGTGGGGCTCAAACCCATGAACTGTGAGATCATGACCTGAGCCAAAGCAGACACTTAATGGATTGAGCCACCCAGGCGCCCCTCTAGGTGCCTTTAGAATATCCTTAGGCAAAGTTCCTGAGTGGCTCAGTTGGTTAAGCATCTGACACTTGATTCTAGCTCAGTCATGATCTCACCATTCGTAAGATAAAGCCCTGTCTCAGGCTCTGCTGACAGCCTGCCTGGGATTCTCTTTCTCCCTCTCTCTGTGCCTATACCCCACTTACTTGCATGCTCTCTGCCTCTGTCTCTCCCTCAAAATAATAATAATAATAATAATAATAATAATAATTCTTATGCATACATGTAAAGGTGGAGGGGATAGAAATGTGTCTATCTCCACTGTGTAATCAGAGACTCTAAGGCATAAAGATACACACGAGGAAACTGAAAACCAAACTCAGGTGTGCTACCATGACCGAGCCACTGAACACATGGGGCTTCTGAGGGGGAGACACCACTTTGGTGCTACAGAAGGGACAATTAATGGTGTGCAAGTGTCTTCTGAAATGTTTACGGTTGCTTGCTGCTTGCCCTTCTGTTAGCTCAGGGCAATGCTGCAGAGTCACATCAGTCAGTTTAATCTTTGCAAAGGACACTGGTTTCAAGTTGGATGTGACAAACTGGGGCCAGTGAGGGAACTCACTGCACCATCAGAAAATGGCCAGAGCTGATCTGGCTAATGTGCTGGGGTCAGTTGAACATTCTGGCAACTGAAATACAGATTGGATTGGATGAGTTTCATCTTCTATCTAGCCAACTCATACTTATTCTTTGCTCTTAATTTTTTCTTCTTCCAACTCAATAAGAAACTACTTCCCCCATCGAACTACGAGACAGGCAAGGCGTCGAGCCCCAAAGCGGGAAAGAGGCAACTTGGATCGAGATTCCTTTGTATCCCCACACTCCAGGGCGGTTCAGCTTCCACTGCAGGAACCCACACCCTCAGGTTAGCCGCAGACACCTCGAAAATGGCCAAAGAGAATAAAAACCGAACATAGACAAGCTAATACTGTTAGCCTGTGCCATATGCAGTCAAAGCCACTTGACCTATCTTCTGTCCAATTAGTCCATAATTCCTTGAGGACAGCTGATTTTGTCTGAAAAGAGGCAGAGGAAGAAAAGCACAAAAGCCACAAGGACAGCACTTATCCCAAGTGAGATCCAGACGCTAAGTTTGCAGGCCACAGTGAGGTGGCCGCCCCGCTCTCGCTCCCATCACATTCAGTCTCAACAGGTGAAAAGCAGCGCACTCTGCAGAGTCAACGTGAGAAAGAAACTAGAAGAGGCTCTGAGACTTCCCTGCAGGCTTATCACTCTTTAGGACAAAGTAAGAGTGATTCTTGGAAAGCAGGTGGAAAAAAAAGGGTTTTTTTAGAAAAACAGGGGAGGGAGGCACAATTGCTGAGATCTAAACATTGTACAAAGTAGACCACACTGGTCTTTATGATTTTTTTCACTAGATGCGCCTTTCCTGACCTGCCCCTGGACTGAGCTCTCATTGGCATACAGGTCAGTTTTCTGAAAACACTAGAAACCTCTTCATTGCCTTAGCAAATCCAGAGGAACGACGGGAGCCACACATGTAAAGAAAGGGTTGGTGGATTCGCTCCTTTTCATTGAAGGGATCTCTGCTACCCACACTGGACATACTTTGGCCAATGAATGCTCCAGAACAGAACCCCTGTGAAATCACTGAAAAGAACCAAAAGCCAGACTTCCGCTCCGGCTTCACACTTACGTATCTCACAAAGAACCTGGGTCAATGGCCCACCTTCAGACCTAGACTTTGCCATTCACTAGCCTGTCTTCGGTTTACTTTCTCCTAAGTGGGCAAGGCTAAAAGGTAAGGAGAGGAGGAGGGACTAATTATGGTCCCCAAGCTCTTCCCATCAATCAGCTTCCAAACAGCATGTGCTGATAAAGACCTAGCGCCTGGGAGTCGCTCGAATAAGGACACTTCGAAAACTCGGCGCTGTCTTTGGGGCTGCTTTCACCTGGCACTGGGGGTTACCTGTCCGTGATCACGTCTTTACAGGAGCGGATGATGACGATCCCCGATCCGGTGGCGAACACAGCCTGCACTGAAGAAACCAGCCTAACGTGCGGCAGAGAAGAAAAACAAAACAAAACAAAATCCAGTCCGGGGGGAGATAGCATAAAGCCCGAGCCTTCAACCTGCCTCTCCCCCCAGGCGGCCCGGGCGCTGACGGACTGAGGGAGAGGGTACTGCGGCCGCCGCGCTGCCGAGCCCGGAGCAGGATCTTCCCGCCCGGTCCTGCCCCGCGTGGGCGCCCTCCAGCCTGCTCTCTCTCGCTCCCGGGAGGACGCCCGGGGTCTTCGGAGAGCTGCGGCCAGCGTCCCCGGAGGAGCAAGGCACCGGGGAGGCAGCCCCCTCGCTTCCTGCCGCCCCCCTTTTCCGCCCTCGGCGCGGCGCAGGGGGCGGGCGCCGGCGGGTCGGGGCGCCGGG
>NC_043716.1:14515238-14602818 GCF_006229205.1 Suricata suricatta | reverse complement strand
CAGCCCCTGGGCGCGGAGGCTTCCCTGGCTTCCCCGGGCTGGCGGGCCAGTGGGCGGCGGCGGCGAGCTGCGGCCCAGTGGGTCCCGAGGGCGCCGACGCTGCGCCCCGAACCAGAGGTTTGGAGCGTTCGCCGCCTCCTTCCGAGCGGCCGCGGGCCCCCGGCCGTGGCGGGAAGCGCCGAGGCTCTCGGGGCTTCTGTTCCGTCACCGCGGACGCGTCACCCTCCCTCCCAGACCCGCGCGACAGACGACACGCCTCGCACCTGCCCACAGCCCTCTGCTCCGCGGCCCCAGGCAGAGGGTGCGGCCTGTGGAAGGCCGCGAGAAAGCCAGCTACGAAAATGCCTTCGGTCGAGACCCCCCACGCCCCGGGTGGTGGGGGAGAAGCCCTCCGGACCGGGCCGGAACATCTCTTGGGCAGAAGAAAGGAGAGGACCGGTGAGCTTGTGGCCATCTGTCTGACTGCCTGGCTCATCTGCCAACACTTTGGCGTCCAAAGAGGAGTCTTAAGGAAAAGATCTCTGCAAGCCAGAGATGGCTTTTCCGCGTCCTGCCAACTGCTGCATTTCCTCCAGAGTGGGGGCCGGGGTCGCTCCTAAAAGCATTAAATCCCGCTACGGAATCCAGCAGGTCGTCTCTCAATCTACTTCGCGAGGCAGAATACCATGTCTGCACACCTTCCGTGGTTCTGCGGTGCCGCCCGTGGGTCAAGATAGCCTCCAGTCTCGGGGACTGTTCTGTTGTTAATGTTTTCCTATTTGAAAGTTCTCCATCCAGGTGCCCTAAACTTGAATGGGTTGAAAACGGTTCATTTTCACTCAGCACCAGTCACACGGGCCAATACAGTAACTTCAACATCACTGGCTTCTGCTCCTCTTAGGACTTTTTTTTTTTTTTTTTTACTTTGCTTTCCTCTCCATCTTCCTCCATCTTCCTCAGCTAACAAATGGGGGATGGGGGGAGGAGACAATTCATTTATGCCTACTGCAATGGAAAGGCTTTGTGGGTCTCTTCCATCACTGAATGCTGACAAAAGCCCCTTGAGAGGACTGTCTGAAACCGTGGGGCTCAGCCTCTCTGGGCCACTGTTTCCTCATTTGCGAAATGAGAGGCTGAACTACAAGCTCCCTAAGGCTCTTCTAGTTCTAAATTCTTTTTTTTTTTTTTTAGTTCTAAATTCTTATGATGCTATGACTTTGGTGAGATAACAGATGATTCCTGCTAGATGCCAATTAAATTCCTCTAACATGGCAGTTACTGGTAGAGAAGCCGATAATAGAGTTAACTCAGCTTTTTCTTCTTATGCATTGTTGACGGATTGAGCCAACATTAAGGAAACAGAATAAGCACAGTAGGAAATTTCTTCTACTTAGGGCAACATCTCTAAATCCCAAATTCATTTTAGTTCACGCGGTGAACTGAAAAACACTCCAATTGGGTAGCAAGGTATCTGGCCAATACAAAACTTTCTGTACTTTCACATTTGAATGTGGACAAAGGAAAGCTCTCTGTAAACTTTTCACTGTCTCCAGGACAAATGCTTGTACATTCCATTTTCTGTTCTCTACCTATTTATCCCAGTCCCCTCTAGCTCCACCTTTTCCAGAGAGGGACAAGTGGTTACCAGTCTTCCCTGCCTTTTCTCCTTAAGGGATCAGCGACATGCACCAAGGATGCTAACACTTTTAAGTGGTGGGAACCAATCTATTCCTTATGCAAGAAGTTGTTTGTACAGCTTTTACAGGCTCTATGACATGAAAACAAAACAACAGATGACTCACATTCAGAAAACAGCAAGTAAAATCAGTTTCCAACACCATGCTCATGTTACCAGAATGTTAAGCTTGAATCACCAGAAAGCCAACAAGCCTAAACATGAGACTTAGCTTTTCAAGCCCTGTGGCAAGTGATAAAGTCAAATAAAAAGCACCAGGCCTTTTTAATCCAAACTTCTACTCACTCTTCAGAAGTTTTTAGTCGTGTTTCCTTCATTAGGAAGGTTTCTATCTACCTGTTTCTTCCAGTCCTATTTATACATTTCTTTTTCTTTATAAAAATATTTCTTTAAATGTTTTCTTTTGAGAGAAGAGAGAGAGAGAGAGAGAGAGAGAGAGAGAGAGAGAGAGAGAGAGGGGGAGGGGCAGAGGGAGAGGAAGACGCAGAATCTGAAGCAGGCTCCAGGTTCTGAGCTGTCAGCACAGAGCCCCAAGTGGGCTGTAAACCCACAGACGGCAAGATCATGACCTAAGCCGAAGTCAGAGGCTTAACTAGCCAGGCGCCCCCAATATAAATGTCCTTTTCTAGACCACTTTTGCATTTGAATAGTGAGCATGTTGTTTTTCATTTGTATGTATGTTTCCCCACCAAACAATTCTTAGCTCTTTGAAACAGAACCTCATCTTTTCCTTTTGTTTCCTAAGTTAGGCGTGGCACATTGCCAGTGCTCAAGAAATATTTGATACTTTATAAGCTAATATTTATTGAATACTAGCTATGTGCCAGTCACTCTATCAAACATTTTACAAGCATTATCTCATTGGATCTTCACAAAGAATCTATTATCTGTGTGTGTGTGTGTGTGTGTGTGTGTGTGTGTGTTTGTGCGCGCGCACGCGCCGCACACGTGTGCAAAATAAGACCCAGAGCTATGAAAAAACTGGCCAAGTTCACATTGCTGGTGGCAGAGTTGCGGTTTGAACTCATTACTTTCTGCCTTCAAGGTCAGTGTGCTTAATGACTACACAGCCTTCAAACTTGATAACGAAAGAGTAGTTGTTTCTCACAATATAGTTTCTGATTAATAACCACTGTTCTTAATTGTTTGCTCACAAATTTAAACTGTGGAGTGCAGTTTGTGGGCTCTGATGCTGCTATTATGAACATCATTTCATATTTATATATATACCTTTACAATTTTGCAAATCACTTCCGCACATATCATCTCACTTGGTTCTCAAAATAACCCAGGGAAAATAATTCATTTTATTTCATTTTATAGATGAAGAAACTTCAGTGCAGAATGGTAAGCCGACGTGCCACCCTATGAAGTGGCAAGGCTCACGTTAGAACGTGGCAGGGCTCCTGATTCATGTTCAGGGTGATTTCACTCTGTAGAGTTGCGATTTAAGGATTTTTTAATTATGCTTCTTAGGTGGGTTTGGAGAGTGAAGTTTGGGTTACTAGAAGCCAAGATAAGACTCATTTACCAAACCAAAATGTCACATCTTGAATAGGAATTTATAAAGCTCCCAGATTGGGAGGGCTATGGTGGGATTTCTCTGGTTCTACCCTCTCTCTCCCATTCTTTTAAACCCCAATCCGGATACCATTAGGGGGTAGGATAGCAGAACTCTCCCTTTTTGTTCCCTGGTTTCTCTAGCCTTAAATTGAAAATACCACATTTACTTATAAGAGAATCTGAGAATACTCAGGTGAGTGTCATCAAGATACATGATGTGCAGGCTGCTACCCTGATCAAGGACGTTTCCTTCCTATCCAGAAAAATGGACCTAAGGAAAAGCAATTGAGATTCACACATGTAACATCTTCATTTTGAGCTCCAGAACTGAACTGAAAGAGATCTTTGGAGGTCTCTATCCACCCATCTATTAAATATAAATATAAATATATATGTATATATATCATAACAGAAAATGAAACTCTATTCTGAAATAAGCTCTTTTTCTTAGAACTGCACTTCTTTTCTCTAATAGTGGCATTGGAAGCAGAGTCTAAGAAGGACAAAGGGAGAAACAACATGATGGGAAGAGACGTGGAGAGAAAGATACAGCACAGGAGGAAGTTCTATCGGAAGACCGAGGCCAGTACAGTTACGGGGAACAAAGAGGCCAGGATACATTCCCCTTTGACTCAAGAAAACAGAGATACAGATCCAGAGATTGGAATTCACAAGTGAGCAAGAGGGAGAGGCTGTACGACACAGAGGTAAAAGGAGGTGTACAAAGAGAAAGTGAGAGCCCTTTATGGAGCATCATTCCCTTTTGGGCTGGCACCATCAAAAGCCACCCTGCACTGAAGATGTATGGCACCTTGTTCTTAGGACAGCATGCGGCCAGGAGGAAGCTAACTGCCTTCCTCTTTCTCCTGCACCTTTTGCACTCCATAAGAATACCTGATCAGTATGGCTGGGCAGTTTCTTCTTTAAACGGCACCCCTCTGATGGGCAGGGAGGGCCTGTCAGTTGGGAAAGCAGTTGTATGGATAGTGCAGGGGTCAGGATTAGAGGACCTGAGTTCCAGTGCTGGGTCTGCTACACATAAGCTGTGTGACACAGGAAAACTACTTAACCTCTCTGTAAAATATGGGTTTCTTTACCTACCGCCCAGGATGGTTGTGAGAATTAGATGAGAGATTTTCAAAAATACTGGTAAACTACATGCCGGGCACAGGCAAGGGACTATTATTATTATTTTTTAATTTATTTATTTTGAGGGAGACGGAGACAGTGCAAGTTGGGCGGGGGAGGGGCAGTGGTGAGAGAGAAAGAGAATCCCAGGCAGGCTGCCAGCACAGAGCCTGACAGGGCACCCGAACCCGCAAAGCCATGAGATCATGACTTGAGCCAAAACCAAGAGCCACTCAACTGACTGAGCCGCCCAGGTGCCCTAAGGCAGTATTATTCTTTATATTGGTATCCCCGTAGCACAGTTTCTCGATGTTGAACTTCTCAGTGAATATCTCTGGGGTTGAAGAAAATCTAGGCCTGGCCCTTAGGCAGCTTCTAGGTGCCAGCTTCCTCCATTTTATCCTGCACTCTTCGCAAGAGCAAACTGTGAGTCTGTGAGGCACAGTCACACCCAAGCACATGGCTTCTACAAACAGTGGCCACGGCCGCACAGCACAAGGGAGCCTTTGCTCTTGTACACAGTGATAATGATCTTGGTCAATAAGCATAATTTACACAAAGAACTGATTATATAGTACTAGCCTTTGTGTGCTGCTTTGTATTTTTAAGGCACTTTCACATATTTCTTTTGCTCTAAATGCAAAAATTTATTTTATTTATTTATTAAATTGTTTGCAGATCATGACACATAACTAAAAGTAGTGTGAATTCTAAACTCAGGGTAAAAATAAAACAATCAAAGGGCGTTGAACCATTAAAGAAATTACCTGTGAAATGAGTTAGAACCAGCAAATTGCTGTGAACAAATTCAGCTGCCTTCCTAAATTACCAGAGCAATAATTTTAGTGTCTTCGTATCTCATAAATACTTCCATGACAGGTTTATTTTGCTTACCCTACTTTACTAAATTCTGCTGGTATTTTAAGTTTTCAGACAAAAAAAATATGTTAAAAAAGTAAAACAGGCTCAGTCAGTTAAGCGTCCAACTTCGGCTCAGGTCATGATCTTACTGTTTGGGGGTTTGAGCCCTGCATCGGGCTCTGTGCTGACAACTCAGAGCCTGGAGCCTGCTTTGGATTCTATGTTTCTCTCTCTCTCTGCCCTTCCCCTACTCATGCTCTGTCTCCATCTCTCAAAAATGAATAAATGTTTAAAAAGATTAAAAAGAAAAGTAAACATGCCCCGTATGGAAAATAATCACAATGACACCATCACTGAGAGATATTACTCTCCGATATTAACATCTTGGTAGAATTCATCCCAGTTCTCTTCCTAGGCATTTATTATGGTTGAGATCATGCTTTAAATTAATTTTGAATATTAATATTTCACTTAGAAGTATTTTACAAGCCTCTTTTTTCATAAGTCAGAAGTGATTTGATATTTGATTATTACAGATGATCTTTCAAAGTGGGTTATCACTTGTTTTGAAAGGAATTCTTAACTGCAGGCGAGTGGGTTTGTCCATAGGCACACACTTCGGCACACAGACAGACCAGGTCTTCATGTGTTCTGGTAACTTTAACCTTAAAAACAGTAAGAGTCCAGGATGCCCTGGTGGCTCAGTTGGTTGAGCGTCCAACTTTGGCTCAGGTTATGATCTCATGGTTTGTGAGTTTGAGCCCTGCATCGTTCTCTCTGCTGTCGGCACAGGGCCTGCCTCCTTGGACCTCGGATCATCTCTCTCTCTCTCTCTCTCTCTCTCTCTCTCTCTCTCTCTTCTCTCTTCTCTCTTCTCTCTCTCTCCTCTCTCTCTCTGCTTCTCCCCTGCACATGTGTGTTCTCTCTCTCTCAAAAAAAAAAAAAAACGGTAAGAGTCTTATCCTTATTAGCATTCAGTTTCTGTCCTTAAAGTGGGCTTCATAAGAAACTCAAGCTGCTATTTAAGTTTCTAGTTTTTTTCTTTTTATAGGCTGAGCTCTATTAACCTATTTAGTGAACTGTAGTTATGTAGGGCCTTGGTACTTGTTTAGGCAGTGAAGGAAAAGCCATTCTTTGTGAAGCTAAGCTTGTAGTGTCTTTCACCATACGCAGGCAATTTCCACCCCAAGAGTTAATTACTTCTCAAGAAGACTGTGGATGAAAATCTAAATGGCCAAAAATAAAAACAATGCAGAGAAAGCTAATTAGCTACAAGGCCTTAAGAGCCTTATTTGGGAAGGAAACTTCATTATATATAGCAACAAGAGCCTCAGCCCCAAGCATACCAGTGCACGCTTATGTGAAACAGTGTCACCACTTGTGTGGGACCAACCTCACAAATTATTAATTTTGAGCCTGAAGACTGAGTAAACTGTTGACTTATGAGCCGCACTGAAATACGGCTGCCCAACAGGCAGAGCAAATTCCCATGTTGTCAGGTAAGGGGATGGAGGTGCCCGGCAGGGGTCTCTGAGGATTTGGAAGATTTTATTTTATTTTTTTTGTTGTTGTTGTTGTTTTGGTTTTTTTTTTTTTTTTTTTTTTTGGAAGATACCAAAGGACAGGAAGATACCAAAGGACAGGAAGCACTTGCTAGTCAAGATTCTGCCACTTTCCTTCTTTTACGTGTTAAGTCCGTTGTTTTTCTGTATGCGGCAGCTTGGGCTTGATGGCTTTATCTTTATATGTTCTCTTCCATTTCAGTTTTAAGTACCAAGTTCACTCAATCTGCTGCTGTTTAAGACTCTTCTACTGGGGTCCTAACTAGTTTAACAGTGCACATATAAGCCTTCAAAAAAGATTTTAACATTAAAAAGGAAGAGAATATAATTTATCAAGAAAGACTAAGAAGATCAACTAAAATATAGAATAAGATAATTGAGGTAAGGTGGCTGGATACAAGATGAATACCCAAATTAAATGGCTTTTCTATAAGCCAGGAAATATATATCACTTAGAAAATGTAATAGAAAACGAAGATCATTTATAATGTTTATTTTAATTCCAGTAGACTTAACATACAGTATTATATTAGTTTGAAGTATAATACATTTTTAAATATATGTTTAATATATTTTAATGTGTAATTTTATCATTTATAAAATCTGTTACAAGTTTTTTTTTTGAACATTTATTTATTTATTTTTGAGAGAGCTATCAAGCACGAGCAGGAGAGGGGCAGAGAGAGGGAGACACAGATTCAGAGGCAGCCTCCAGGCTCTGAGCTCTCAGCACAGAGCCCGACGCAGGGCACGAACCCACAAACTATGAGATCATGACCTGAGCTGAAGTTGGCTGCTTAACTGACTGAGACACCCAGGTGCCCCTGTCCAAGTTTTAGACCTAACAAGAAATACGCAAGACCTGTATGAAGAAAGCTACAAATCTTTATTGAGAGACATAAAAGCCTTAAAAAATGGAAAGCACGGTCCTAAAGGGAAGATTCAATATTGTAAATATGTCAATTTTCCTCAAATTGATCTATAAATTCAATACAATTCCAACTGAAATCCTAATATGTTTTTAATAGGTTCAGTAAGTTCTTCCTAAAGCTTATGTGAATTAGACAAAGTGTGCAAGAATGGCAAAGAAATATTTGCATAAAGAACACTGAGGGAAGGGAGGAATTTACAATATATCAAAACACCTCAAATTATCATAACTAAGATAGGGTAGAAGAAACAAATAGATCAATGGAATAAGACACAGTCCTGAACCAGACCTACTAAATTTAATCTGTGGCAAACACATCATACTTGTGAGGAAAGGAAGGACCAACCAAGGAAACCACAGAATCCATTGCCTTCCTTTGAAAAAAATAAAAATAGTTGAATACTATCGCTCCACAATACATGTCCTCCCAGAACCTCAGAATACGACCTTATTTGGAAATGGTGTCTTTGCTGACTTAATTATGGTAAGGATTGAGGTGAGACCACACTAGATCAGGGTAGTCTCTAAACCCAGTGACAGTGTCCTTACAAGAGACAGAAAAGGACACAGACACAGAAAGGAAGGTGACGTGAAGATGAAGTGAGAGCTTGGAATGACAACTCTACAAGGACTCCCAAGGACTGCGGGCAGCCGCCGGGAGTGAGGGGAGGGGCGGCCTCCCCTCGGAGCCCCCAACAGGGAATCAACCCTACCAACCCCTTGCTTTCAGACCTCTGCCCTCCAGAACTGTGAGGAAATTAAATTCCATGGTCCTGATGCACTCAGCCTTTGGTAATTTGTTACAGCAGTCCCAGAAAATGAATAGGGTGCCACACACCAAACACCAACATAAATTCCAGATATATAAAAGATTAAACATGAAAGGCAACACTACAGGTATATTAAAAGAAAAGTTTGAAAAATAATCTTACAATTCACAGGCTAGAGAAAGCTTTCCCAAACAAGGGATAAAACCCAGGTGTCATATAGAAAGGGACAGATTTGTGTGCATTAAAAACAAAGTTGTACATCAAAGGGCACTAGTAACAAGTTAAAGACGAGCAACAGTTGAGAAGAAAACATTTGCGTATATAGCAGAGTAGGGTTAATATCCAGAATAGTCAGAGATCCTACAAATTTTGAAGAAACACAAATGACCCAAAAGAATTATTCAAATAACATAAACTGGAAGTACACAGAAGAAATACAAAAAGGCCAATCAGTGCTCTATAAGTAAATATTTAAAAGACTGATAGTTTCCAGTGAACATAAAGATACAAGGACACAGACACTTTTCTCAATGCTGGTAGAAGTATAAATACGTATTACAAGGATATAGTATTTTTTGTATCAGCAAAAGGAGAGAGACCAAAATACAGAGAAAGATCTCCAGAACATACTGTTAAAAGGGGAAAAAAAATCACTGAACACTAAGTATAGTGATATATAACTTGTGATTTTTTAAAAAATATACATGTGATTAGTACAGATACTGCTATATAAACATGCAAAGAAAGGTTTGGAAGGAAAAACACCAAACTGCAAACAGACTGCTAACCTCTGGAGAGAGAAGTGTATGTACATGTATTGATGTCCTGAATAAGGTGAATTAAGAGTGACTTTTGCATTTTCCTGTGTTGTATGAGTTTTTTCAATCAAAATGGTTCATTAACTAGTACATAAATATCAAAGAGAGGAAAATCATAATAAGCACCTAGGAATTAATGGCTCTAATGATCAGATGTGCTTGGCTTTCTGTGGAACATCGCTCAGTATGTGCATGTAAGTGAGGCAGGGAGCACTTGGCTGCTGACCTCAGCTCCTCACCCTACTGTCCTACCTACCTCAGGGTCTATGGCCAAGACTACAGAAATCACATCTATCAAGACCTTTAAGCTGTGTATAAAGTACTATGCAAATGCACCGTATTGTGTTAGTCTACCATTCAGTATCATTTAGTGTAGTGGATTATGTCTGCCCATAAAGTGCTAAATTCTAAACCCACAGAGAACCATGTTTAGGCAGGGGCAGTAAAGGCAAAGCAAAAGCAACTGGGAATAAGCAAGGTGAAGATTTTCATGGGCAGTTGTGACTATGCAACTGACACCAAGGACAGAAAGCCCAGTATGGATATAAAAGATTTGGAGACAGGGGAGCCTGGGTGGCTTTGTGCTGACAGCTCAGAGCCTGGAGCTTGCTTCCAATTCTGTGTCTCCCCCTCTCTCTGCCCATCCCCATTCATACTCTGTCTCTCTCTCTCTCTCAAAAATAAAGAAAAAACATTTTTAAAAGTAAAATTGTGGAGACTAATGATGGCTATGAGAACGGTCTCTCATAGCAGTGACTCTCAACGCGGGACCTAGGTAGAGAAAGGCATCAAAATTTTGAACAATATTATATTTAGGAAATAAAACTTTTAACTGGTTTTCTGATATAGATCTAAAGTATAGCTGGGCAAAATATTCTTGGCTAGTGGAGAAAGGATAGCACCTGTGTATCAGTGATTGTGAAATTGGAAAATATTATGTGTGGAAACGTCGTTCACAAGACTTTTATGTTTAGTGGAAGGAGGCAGGGCTTTAAAAAAAAAGAGGTTAAAAAAGTTTACGATGTATTCAGTAGAATCCCATTTTCCCTTCAAATTCCATGCAAAGTGTGCAAATGTGTATTTTTCTGGAGAAAAGGATCTATATAGTGTTCTTCATGTCCTCCAAGGGATCCAGACCCAAAAAATATTTTGAGTGGAGGCTGGTGTAGACCAGAAGACAAGTGGTTGAAGATCCAGCTCAGGGAATGCAGCAGAAGAAGTAGAGCCAAAGAAACCGGAAAACAGGGCTGGAAGTGGCAGTGGCATTGTATGACACTTAAGGATGTTAGACAATAGATTAATGATGGCTACATTATAATGATTGTACTGGTTAGTTAATGTCACTTGTATAAAACCGAATGGTTTTATTTTTGTTGTAAAGAGTAAGACTTACACAAAAGGTCTGTCATTGTGGCTTGTCAAGTGGGTGAAGGGATTACTGAACACGAACCCAGTGTAGCCACTGCGGACGTTCTGGGAGGCATCTGGGAGCAAGTGTGTGTGCATGACTGCATCCCTGAGCTCCGATCGTGGGAACCGGGAAGCTGCTGAAGCCAGCCGGTGATTAGGATCTGTTTGGCAAGAACGGGCATGCACAGAGAACGAGTGTCCCCATCCAAACAAAACCGGGTGTCCAGGCTATGGGGACGAGTAGAACATCTGACTGCTGAGACCAAACGCTGGTGGTTCGGGATATTAAAAAAATTGAGGAATGAAGGACAGCAAAAGACCATGTCATCGTGAAAAGCCACGTACTAAAAACAGGCCATAAAGGAGTGCCAAGCAAACATTTATTGAACAAGCTTTCTTGTAGAAATCAAATATTCCTCCAATTACAAGTTGGCGTGGGAACTCTCCCACCCATACTGATAACAGGATCTGTGTGTAATTGTGTTTCAGAGTCGTAGGAGGCGTTTTAGAAATTTGTAGGGAATATTTTTGGTTAACACAGTGTTGGAATGGGGCTATGCTACTGGCCTTTAGGGGATAAGGATCAGGTAATTCAGACATCTTACAATTTTTTTTTTACAAGAAATTTCACAGAAAGCTAAGTTGTTTAGGGGAAGGTCATTATGGAGGAGAAGCTTAAAAGGAAGAAAGATACTGTCTTGATCTTATAAAATTCTCTGCAGGACGTCTCCTTAATGTAGTACGGCTACTTCAAAAACAATGAAACCAGTTGTAAATATGCAGGGTATTGGAGACTCCTTTTAACAGAGTTAGAAAGAAATGCTAAACTGATAGCACGTGAAATTGAGAGACCTCACTGGATGTCATTAACAAAGACTATTTTAAAACTACTTAGTACTTCCATCCTAATGAAAAACATTATGAAAATTCATTTGGGGTTACTAGTTTTTCTCATTTTATTTTGATGCTGTCCTGAGAGATGCACCCCCAAGTCCCCTGCGGCCTTTACCACCACCCCCTTTTCCATCACCTAATAAAGGATAGGGTCTCCGAAGTATGTGAGTGAGTTCTAAGTATTAGAGACTGAATTTATGCATCGGGTGAAATTTCAAGTGAGAAACTGTTTTCTGTAATACTCTGTCATCAGCTGTACACCAGCCCACTGCGTAACAGGAAAAACATTTGTGAGAATATCGCATGCTCCTTATTCTCATATCCAAATTTCTCATATATGTAAACTTCCATATTTTATTTATCTTAAAACTGTATAATCTCTTTACAGACTTCCTCCTTCCATTTCCCTCTTTTGCTTATCATAAATAAGTCTAGCCTATTATTACTTATCTTAATGCCTTTTTTTTTTTTTTAACCCAGGGACCCCCTTTCATCTTCCTACACTTTTTGTACTGGGCAGCTCTCTTAAACCCAAGCTGATATTCATTACTAGCATCTTATCTGCAAAGAGGGAGAAGGGAAATAATGGAGTTGGGAGCTTCAGAGTAAGGAAGCCGTGGGAATGCCATTGAGTTGACCATGCATAAAAGGATGAGCAGTGGAAACTGGACAAAATGGATTCACACTGGAAACGACCATTCTTATTTTATGACCTGCCACAATGATGCCTACTTCTCAGAAGCAGAGAAAACAAAAATGAGGGGACAACGGCTGATGACAGGCACGCTAAACTTGGTCATGTCACTTCTCTGCTCCCAATCCTTCTTCCAAGGCTTCTCTCATCCCTTAGCATGACCTTCAGGAGCCTCCATTATCTGGCACCACCTATTTCTCTGGCCTCTCCTTGTACCCTTGCCCACTTTGGCTTTCAAAGCCCCATCCCCCTGGCCAATTTCTTCCATCCTCAAGGCTTTTGCACACACCGTTCCTTTCATCTGTCACCTCCAATTCCTCTCACCACCCACCCTTTGCTTTGCTTCACTTCAGCTTAAAAATCACTTCCTCAGAGATGCCTTTCCTGACCCCCAAATCCAATCAGAATACTCTATCAAAATAGTCTTTCAACATATGCTTTGTTTTTCATTATGTTTATTCGTATGAATACTCTTCATACATGGAAGTAGCTCCGTGGAGGCAGGCACTTGTCTGTTTTGTTGATTGCTAAACTCCCAGCACCTAACCTAGTGCCCATCACCAGCAAGACCAGCAGGAACATGCCCGTTTAGTACATTTATTGAGTTTATTGAATGAGTGAATGAATGTTTGGAAGAGTTAGCTATGGGACCTTGGGCAAGTTATTTATTTAATGTATGTTTATTTTTGAGAGAGAGAGAGAGAGAGACAGAGACAGAGCATGAGTGGGGGAGGGGCAGAGAGCCAGGGAGACAGGGAATTTGAAGTAGGTTCCAGGATTTGAGCTGTCAGCACAGAGCCCGATGCTGGTCTTGAACTCATAGATGGTGAGATCATGACCTGAGCTGAAGTCAGATGCTTAACCGACTGAGCCTCCCAGGCACCCCACAAGTTATTTTAACTACATCTCCATTTTCTCATCTGCTAAATGGGGCAGTGATACTAACTTCCAACCTCAGAATCTCCATGTGGTTTAAAAGAGATAACGCATGCCTAGCACGGTGCCTGGCATATAATAGGGGCTAGGAAATGTTAGCTCTTGTCATCATTAAAGATAAGCTCTCTGAGCAACCAGAACCCTCATACGTCACTGGTAGGGGTGCAAAAATTATACAGCTATGCTGGAAACACGGTTTGCCAGTTTCTTATAAAGTTTAACACAGACTTTCCATACAACCTGGCAACCCCACTTCTAGGCATTTACGTAAGTAAAATGAAAACTTGTTCACACAAAACCTGAGCGTGACTGTTTACAGCAGCTTTATTCATCATTGCCAACAAATGGAAACAACTCAAATGTCCAACTAAAGAATGAAAAAACAAATTGTGGTAGAGCCGCATGGCAGACACTCAGCAAGGAAAAATGAACTACTGATACGTGCAACAACATGGATGAAATGCAATAGCTTCATGTCGGGTAAAAGAAGCCAGACTCCGAAGGTAACATATGGTATGATTACATGACATTCTGAAAAAGTGGCACCTTAGGGACAGAGATCACATCAGTGGTTGCCAGGCAATGGGGGTGGAGCAGAGGGAATCTGGAGAAATGATAGAACTGTCCTAGGACTTGATTGGATGGTAGTTACATGACTATACAACTTTACCAAAACTCATGGCATTATAAACTGAAAGGTGAATTCTACTGGATGGAAATTATACTCTAATATGAAAGATGAAATATTGTACAACTACTACAGACATTCTGGGAAAACACAGAGTGTACTTTCCATCACCTGAAAACAGTAATGCTGCTTTGCTATCATTTTTATATGTGTAACATATACACAAATGGGGCTATACTGTACATTTTTGCTTTCTCAAATGTACGTTTTACTTCCTGCAATGTATTAATAAGCACATTTTCCCATGTCATTAAGTAACTTTAAAAGTTACTACTGACTCATAGTTTTAGGAGTCAGTACTCTTCTATCGTATAGTCAATTTATATTTTTAAGCCTTCCCTTGTTAGAAATTGCTTCCATGTTTACTACAAACACTTTTGATTAAAAAAAAAAAAGCTCAGCGGGGCGGGGGACTCTTCCATTTTGTAATTGCATAATGTTTCATTGGTAAAACAACTCCTCTGGTTGGCTACAACTGTCTCATTGTTTTAAGCATCTGGAGGAAAAGCAGTTCCACAGGAAGATCTGCTCTCTCTTCTTGTGGTGCATGAGGGCTAGACACCCTAATATTACCTGTATTACTAGCTTACATTTGCATAGCGCTTTTTATATTTAACGCTCACCACATCCTCGCAGGGTAAGCGGGGCAGATGGAGAAATTTGCCCAAGAACCCAGAGCTTATCAGTGGTGGAAACGGGACCCAAGAACCCAGAGCTTATCAGTCGTGGAAACGGGACTGAGACTCTGGATATTCTGAGTCTCGGAAAGCAAACATTTCTCTAGCGGCGGAGCGCTATCTAATTTGGCTCTCCACCCCTCCCCCACTAAGGAGAAGCTACAGCCACCCCCCCGAAAACTCTGCCTAGCAGAGGCTTGGCACACGGGGAACTTAACTCTGTCAAGTGGACGCTGTCCCTCCGACAAATTGTCCTTGGCAACATCGCCACTTACCAGCTGGGGTCATTTCTCCCCCGGTGGCAGGGGGACACCTACTGCCACTGACCAAGGGGGCCCTGGGAGCTGTAGGATCGCCGGCTTCGCGGCCTGTGAGAGTTGCTGTCGGTCGGTCGCGACGCTGTCGGTTTTCACCCTCACTGGGTGTCCTGCGGGGGGAGGGGGAGCAGGCCCTCCCCAACACCTGGGCCCTCAATGGCGGGGCGCGCCCTCGGCGAGGTGAAGCGTGCCCCCACACCATCTTAAGAAGAGCAGAGGGCAGGCAGGGGCCGCGGGACCAGAGGACTGCCCTGGGAGACTCCGGGGACGTGACAGGAACGCCTCCTCCGCTTAGCCCAGAGGTCAGTCCTCCAGTATCCCAGAGTGCCCCGGATCCCGGAAGTGCCCTGCTTTCCGGAAGTGCCCGGCAGGGTGAGGGAAAGGTTTGCCTGAGCGCTGCAAAGAGGGGGCTGTGGTTCTGCAGCTTGGGTGGCGGCTGGAGGTGAGACTCGGGGTTGAGGTGAGCGGCGGGATGATGGAGGAGGAGGAACTGGAGTTCGTGGAGGAGCTGGAAGCAGTGCTGCAGCTCACGCCTGACGTGCAGCTCGCCATCGAGCAGGTGAGCAGTCCGTCCCCAGACGAGGGAGGAGAGCGGAGGGTGGGGAAGTCTGGGGGCTGGATCCGAGGTGGGATGGGGAGGAAGGAGGTCTTTGGATGGAGGGGTGGGAGCTAGGCGCTGAAGGAAAGGGAAGGTTTGAGGGGAGGTGGTGATGGGAAGGGATTGCTGAATCCAATGGGAGGGAGAAAACCCTTTCTAGGCCTTGACTGTCTTTAGAGGGTGAGACGTCCTGATGGGTTTGGGCAAAGGAACTGTGCCTCCTGAAAGCATGTACCTGGAAGACGGGAGTTCGTGGATACCAACCTCAGGTTTGGGGGATTATTTACCAGGCTGGTGTGCCGCTGCTCCCGCTTCTCAGTCTAGCCCCTTGTGAGGGACTCGGAAATGAGAAGGCGAACAACCGAAATACCTGAAGCGGGTCACAGAGTAGAGGGAACCATACTTAAATAGTTGAGAATTTCTGCTGTTGATTAATTTGGATTAGGTTGGTTGAAGAATATTCCCAGAAGGTTTTCCTTCCCTTCAGGGACTCTTTGGTTGACTAAATTTTCTTCTCAAGTTTATTGAGTTTTTAAGAGTAATTGTATTGGAAATAGTGACCTGGACCTTTGTGCAAGATATTGCTCCTGATAAAGAGAGAGGATCTCCCTTAAAGGAATTGATGTAGGGGATAAGACTTAAGAAAAGGAGGGTTATGCCATCTTTAATGATCACTGGAAAGTTTTTTGAAATAAAGCATTACTACTCCCATTGCTAATAGTTTTTGGGGTTTTTTTGGCGTTAATACTTCTTATAGGTCTGCCACTGTACTAACCTATTTGTATTTTCCCATTTATAGATTTTTGGATGTGTGTTTTTCTACCAGTCGTTGGTTTACCTATACAAAGGATACTTGGCACATCCTAAGAATGCCAGACCACTGGGCAAAGGTTTTGTTGTTCAGGCCACAGCTCCCCACCCACCTCCACCTGACAGAAAAAGACATAAGTTTCATTTTCTCCTTGGACCTAGTGGTCCCTAATAGAAGAAACAAACAATGCAGTCAGTTGCAGTTTGGCAAGGATTTTAGAAGAGTGCATTTTTGCTCTTAATAAGACTGAGTTCTGCCATAGGTTTATCTAATAAGCAGCCATCAGAAAAGAATTGGCTTCTCAGAATAACTGTCTTGAGCTAGTGCGATCCAGTACCCAGGAGATCAATCTCTAGACTGCCTTTATAATCTGCCTTGTTACATTGTTCAACTTGTAGCTTTTGAAGGGAGTTACTTTTCAGAGGCAGTATTCTTTCTTCTGTTGAAGAGATGGACCTTTCCTGAATGCAAGCTCCATTTCCTGACAGTCTGGAGCATAAAAATTGCCTCGATGCAGAGTGAATTCCAATACTGAGCCATCACATAGACATAGCACCTAAGTCTTTTATCAAGGCTTGCTTAATACAGTCATGTCATCAGCTGGTTTAATCTGAGAGTGGACAGCGCCCACTTGTTTTTCCTTGTCCTGGGATCTTGTGGATATCTGTGTTGCCACTGTTGCACATTCTGTTCATTGTACTAAGATGTTAAAATTACAGATGTTAGTGAAAATCAGAGATTTACTTCAACAGATATTTTCCCAAGCAGCTGTTATAATTGTTAAGCCTTATAAAATGAAAATGTTGTTGTTAAGCCTTTTAAAATGAAAAAGGGTATATTTTTTGCTTTTCAAGGATTTACCATCTAGTAGGAAGGAAAGAATACATGAAACAAGACAGAAAGGTGACAGCTATTTTTTTTAACCCCCTGTCATTATATAGGTGTTTCCAAGCCAGGACCCTCTGGATCGAGCAGATTTCAATGCGGTGGAGTATATCAATACCCTGTTCCCAACTGAGCAAGTAAGTACAGGGTTTCCTTCATATCAGTGGCTTCTGGCTCTTCCCAAGTGCTATGATTGCTGTGACTGCTACGTAATCTAAAGAGGCTTGATAAACAAATGAGAGTAAAATTCAAATCAAACCCCATTGCAACCGATTTGGGTTTGGGGAGACTAGCTTATACCAAATACTGTCGTGTGGGAGTGGAATTCTTTGTATTGTGAGCATATTATTAAAAATTGTCATGGGGTGCCAGGGTGGCTCAGTCCCTTAAGCGTCTGACTCTTGATCTCAGCTCAGGTCTTGATCTCAGGGTCATGAGTTCAAGCCCTGCATTAGGCTCTGCACTGGGCATAAAGCCCACTTTAAAAAAAGAAGAAGGAATCCCCCCACATTTTCTGTACTAATTGGGAAGTAGAAAGGATTTTTTTGTTTTTTATTTATTTTTGAGAGAGAGAGAGAGAGACAGCACGAGCAGGGGAGGGTCAGAGAGAGAGAGAGAGGGAAACACAGGATCTGAAGACAGGTTCCGGGCTCTGAGCTGTCAGCACAGAGCCTGATGCGGGGCTCAAACCCACGAACCGTGAGATCATGACCTGAGCCAAAGCTGGATGCTTCACCGACTGAGCCACCCAGGCACCCCAAGGATTTTTAAACCTAATCGGAAAGAACTGGGAGTGAGGTGGACAGGATAACCCTGGAGTCATAAAGCTACTCTCCCAATTTTGAGATGCAAATTTTCAGACCTTGTTTTTTATTTTGTTGTGTTGGGTGGTTTGCCTATACAGATGGGTTTTCCTTACAGAATTGGTTTTTGGGTGTTTCGATGAGAAGTAGAGAATTAGAAGCATCAGAGTTGGGAGAAGGTCAGCTAGAGTTCTGCTTGCGGATTCATTTATGAATTCAACAAATGTTCAGTGGGCACCTGACAGGTATTGGTCACCGTGCTAGGCGCTGGGGGCACAAAGGTGAATGACACCCACTCCATGCCCTTGACGTGTACATGATGGAGGTCAAGGGGAGACACCGGTGAATGCTGTGAGGGAAGTATGTAATGGTTTCATGAGGAACAAGAGTTAGGTTCTTCCTAAGAAAATTGTAACCTCAGGGAGGAGGCAGCCCTTCTGCCAAATCTTAAAGGAGTCGTTCCTTCATTTAGTTACACGCATTTATTAAGTGTCTACTAAATGCCAGGCACTGTTTGAAAACTGGGGAGAAATGGTGTGACAGGCAAGTTCCTGGTCTTGAGGAGTCTAGTGTGAGGAAGAAAACAATAAACAAACAACAAATAAACATACAGGAAATTATCAAATGTCGTTGATACCAAGGTAAACAGCAGGTGCAGTGGTAGAACATGACAGCGGGGGCAGGGGGCTCCTTTCAGTACGTGGTCGGAGAAGGTCTGTGTGAGCCACTAAGACTTGATACCGTGGGGCAGCCATGCCTGCGGCAGTCTGGGAGAACACTGTTTTAGGCAGTCAGCCAAAGGGTAAATCTAGGATGACAGGGAAAGAAGGTCATGCTAAGCCCAGGACAGAGGCTCGGAGACAAGGAACACAGAGTGTGCACGGGGAGCAGAGCCTCCTAGGAGATCAGGCTGCGGGGTTGGCAGAGCGCGGGTCCTGAAGGGACCGTGTTCTCTAGGCTTGCAGGCTCCAGTTTGGGGAGACCACATGCCTCTCGGTGAAATATTTTCCACACAACTCATTTTTACTGGGCTGAATGTTAAGCTTGTATACCCTCAAACTATTATGTACGGATCGCAGTACCAGTGTTAAATATGTCAGGTTTTAGTGGTGTTTGTTTTATAAATAATTTGAAATAGAGGTTTTTGTCATGTACAGTCAGTAAAGTATACTGTACCCAACCCCCCGCCCCCAAAGAGTGATTTTAATGCTTTCTTGTCACACTCTAATGGGCATTATTGCAAACGCCTTGGGGATGCACACGCCCTGTGCTGGAGATGGTGACTCTGGGCAGTAGGTGTTCACTTACGGACTTTTAAAACCCGGGGGGGCTCCATCAGTTAAGCATCTGACTCTTGATTTCAGCTCAGGTCATGATCTCACGGTTTTTGAAATCAAGCCCCATGTGGGGCTCTGTACTGACGGAGTGGAGCCTGCTTGGGATTCTCACTCTTTTCTTCTCTCTCTCTGCCTCTCCCCTGCATACAACCTTCTCTTTTTCAAATAAATTAACTTAAAAAAAAAAAAAGGACTCTTGGTAGGGTACTGACTGGATCAGATTCACATTGGAAATATTCCATCTGGCAGTAGAGCGGTGGGTGCACTGGGGGGGTGGCAGAGCTGGAGGCACGAAGAGCAGGCAGCAGGTCCCCTGCAGGGATGGTAAGAGCCTGAGCAAAGACCCGGATGTAGAGAGCAAGTCCAGAGAGCCATTTAGGAGGCTGAGGTCAGACTTCAGTAGTTGAAAGGGTGTGGAACTCTGTCATCTACCAGACAAAACACTCTTCCTCTGCCCAGTTCTCTAAGAAATCTGCGCCTAGAGGGGGAACAAGACAGATGGGGTCCTTACCAACGCAAGCTTCCGGTCTGCCTTTACAGGGGATAATTACACCGGTACCAGGTTCTCGGTGGATTAGCCTGGCTCCACAGCAGCCTGGTTCTAGAAGTGGGGTTTGCTGCTTGCTTTCTGGAGAGCCAGGAGTTCTGCTACAGCTCTGATAATAGTTAACATTTGCTGAAGGCGTGACACCGTTCTGAACGTTTGACAGTGATCTGTTTACCACTTTAACATGCTTGTTTCGGGGGGTGCCTGGGTGGCTCAGTTGGTTAAGTGTCCGACTTCGGCTCAGGTCATGATCTCATGGCTCACAAGTTGAAGCCCTGCATCGGGCTCTGGACTGACGGCTCAGAGCCTGGAGCCTCCTTCCTATTCTGTGTCTCCCCTTCTGTCTCTGCCCTTCTCCCACTCATGATCTCTCTCTCAAAAATAAATAAAACACAAAAACAATTAACATACTTGGTTCTTGATGAGAATAAGGAAGCACAGAGGGACAGGCTCAGCTTTCACATGAGCGCAGTGCCGTGAAGGAAGGGCACCGAGTACTGTGGGAACGAGCACGCGTGGCCTTGCGTCATCTGAGGGACCCGAAGGACGCCCCTGAAGACATGGCAGTTCAGCTGCACATTATATGCCACGTGAAGGATTTTTTTAAATTAAAAATTTGTTTTTCATGTTATTTATTTTTGAAAGAAAGAGACAGGTGCACAAGCTTGAGGCAGGCCCCAGGCCCCCAGCTGTCAGTCCAGAGCCTGAAGTAGGGCTTGAACCCATGAATCACAAGATCATGATCTGAGCCAAAGTTGGACACTTAACCAACTGAGCCACCCAGACACCCTCAAATGAAGGTTTTTGAGGTTTGCTCTCTAGCCTGGTAGATGTAGTGGGTCAACACCAGATACCTGTAAGCTAATTTGGGAGTAAGGAGGAAGAGCAGGCTTTAGTGGTAAACAGAGTAGGAGGCCTGTAAGGGTCACCTAAGTTTTGAACATTTTCAGACCATCCAGGTGGAAGTTTGGACTTGGATATTTGAGTCTGGAGCTCATAATCCTCATAATTGTTAATATTTTGGCATATATTCTTCCAAGTTTTTCTTTTATTTTTTAATTTAATTAATTAAATAATTAATTATTTTAATGTTTGTTTTTGAGAGAGACAGAGACAGAGGATGAGTGGGGCAGGCACAGAGAGAGAGGGAGACACAGAATTCGAATCAGGCTCCAGGCTCCAAGCTGTCAGCACAGAGCCTGACACGGGGCTCAAACCCACAAACCATGAGATCATGACCTTAGCTGAAGTCAGATGTTTAACTGAGTGGCTCAGTCGGTTTTTTAATTTATTTATTTTATTTTATTTATTTATTTTTAATTTCTCCATCTTTTATTTATTTATTTTTAAATAGTTTATTACCAAGTTGGTTTCCATATAATACCTAGTGCTCTTCCCCACAAGTGCCCCTCTCCATGACCATCACCCTCCTTCCTCTTCCCCCCTCCCTCTTCAGCCTTCAGTTTGTTCTCAGATTTCAAAAGTCTCTTACGATTTGCCTCACTCCTTGTCCCCAACTCTTTCCCCGCCCTTTCCCATTCCCATGGTCCCCTGTTAGTTTTCTCCTGTCAGACCTGTGAGTGCAAACATATGGTATCTGTCCTTCTCTGCCTGACTTATTTCGCTTAGCATGACACTCTCGAGATCCATCCACGTTGCTACAAATGGCCAGATTTCATTCTTTCTCATTGCCATGTAGTACTCCATTGTATAGATAAACCACATCTTCTTGATCCATTCATCAGTTAATGGACATTTAGGCTCTTTCCATGATTTGGCTATTGTAGAAAGTGCCGCTATGAACATTGGGGTACATGCAGGCACCCTCTTTTAATTTTAATTTTTTGAGGGAGAGCATGTGCATCAGCCAGGGAAGGGGCAGAAGGGGAAGAGAGAGAGAGAGAATCCTAAGCAGGTTCCACACTCAGTGCAGAGCTCAATGCGGGGCTCAGTCCCATGACCCTGGGATCATGACCTGATCTGAAATGAAGAGTTGGACATTAACCAATTGAGCCACCTAGGCTCCCTCTTCCACACTTTTTCTGATGGACATATTCAAGGGTGCTTGGGTGGCTCAGTCGGTTAAGCATCCAACTTTGGCTCAGGTCATGATCTTGCAGTCAGTGAGCTTGAGCCCCCAACTGGGCTCTGTGCTGACAGCTTGGAGCCTGGAGCCTGCTTCAGATTCTGTCTCCCTCTCTCTCTGCTCCTCTCCTACTTTCACTCTCTCTAAAAATAAATAAACATTAAAAATAATCTCTCATGGACATACTCATTTTAAATACAGTTGGAAAAAAATGGTATGATTCTGTGTGATTGTCTTTTTTGAAGTTTCACAGATAGCCTTTAGAGCTCATTGTTTTCTGTGAAAGAGGAATTCTAGGAATTAGCTGGAGTTAGAAATTTGGGAACAACTGGTATAAAGACAGCAGTTTTAGCTGTGAAAATATCATTTGCCCCCCTGTATCAAGAATGCTGACTGATCAAAGCAATAGTAACTGTTAGATTTGGAAATTATATAGGAAACCACATATCTTCCTGATATGTTTTTGTATGTATTTTATTTTAAACTACTGAAGGTAACAACTAGCCATTTGTCATTCCACAGGTATAGTTATATGTCTTGTCTAATCGTGCCTCCCTGTACATGATAACGTGTAGCGAAGTTTCTCAGCAAACTAAGGAAATTTATGACACAAGGTTGCCTCTATTTCCCCAATCCCAGATTTACACTTAGCAGTTCATTTTCCAGCCCAGATTCCATGGACCATAATCAAAAGGTAATAGAAAATAGTGGCCTGATTTATAATGTCTTTCACCTGTTGCTAGATCTTGGGCAAAACCCATCTATATACCTCATGGACCTGCAGCCAATACTTCTGAGTTGAGTTTAGCGTATTTTTTTTTTCCTGTTTTTTATTTATTTTTGAGAGACAGAGAGAGAGAGCATGAGCACAGAGCCCAACGCAGGGCTCGAACCCACGAACCGTGAGATCATGACCTGAGCCGAAGCCGGACGCTTAACCGACTGAGCCACCCAGGCGCCCCAAGTTTAGCGTATTTAAAGTAGATGTCAGTGTATCAAGAATGGGTTTCATGTCACTCTCAGGAGGAGGACGTGTATGCAGAGTGTGATGAGTAGGCGCGACCCCCGTGTCCATGGTTGCCTGGAGGTCTCTGCCTGGAAGCAGAATGTTTCTAGATACTTCTAACTCACTAGGTCTCTGAGCGAGGAACTCAGCTTTTGGGATTTAACGGGGTTTTTGGGGGTAGTTCTGGAGAGTAGCCAGGTTTGGTAACAATGATCTGGAAAACTTTTCTCGTTTCTAGTAGAAAACTTAAGATAATCATTTGTCCTGTTTTCATTAAAGGTTTGATGAGGGGAATCTAGATAAAATCTATAAAAATGAATGTAAAACTGATACAACTAAGAACTTGGGACAGAAGAGTCATGTGGAGCTGTTTCTTTCTTTGTTTTTTTAATGTTTTTATTTATTATTGAGACAGAATCAGAGCATGAGTGGGGGAGGGGCAGAGAGAGAGGGAGACACAGAATCGGAAGCAGGCTCCAGGCTCCGAGCTGTCAGCACAGAGCCCGATGCAGGGCCTGAACCCACGAGCCATGAGATCATGACCTGAGCTGAAGTCGGACGCTCAACCGACGGAGCCACCCGGGCGCCCCACGTGGGACTGTTTCTGAAGATTTTTTTCTAAAGAGTTTTTGACGATCCCTCCGTGCTCTGGGTCCGTGTGGTTAAGTGGAAACAGTAAGATGCCAAATTGTCTGTCACCCCAGTTTAATTTTGTTAAGCCACAGATTTGCTTAGAAAAGACAGTAGAAATACGCCCCAATGCTTGTGGTGATTATTTTCTGATGGAGGTGCAGTGGGGGGTTCTGTATTTTCTGTAGTCAGCAAGAATTGCTATTAGAATCAGGAAGTACTTTTCAATAAGTGATAAAACTGTACAATCACCTTATTACTAAACTAGACGGGTGATTCTCAAAGAGGAGTTGTATCACCTCCACCCACCGTCACCAATCTGGATCTTTGGGGCATTTCCCCAACTCCAGGGGAGTCCTTCAACCCCGGAGAGGATTACTGACCTAGCAAGGAGTATGCCACATCCCTCGGATGTGTGGGATGCATAAAGTTAGGTCGGGGATCTGACTTTAGAGGTAGCATCGTCGGAGCCCCTGTGTGGCCCAACTGGCTAAGTGGCCCGACTCTCGATTTCTGCTCAAGTCATGACCTCACAGTTTGTGGGTTTGAGCCCCAGGTTCGGCTAGAGTTCTGTCTCTCTCTCTCAAAGTAAATAAACATTAAAAAAAGAAAAGAAAAAAAAAAGAGGTAGCGTGGTAAGAGTAAGAAAGAGCAGAAAGCCACGAGTCAAGTTTGACCCCAGCCAAGTCCAGCCGTGCTGAATGTTATATACATGGCCTTGGACAAAGCATCCATCCTTTCAGAGCCTATTCTTCCCACCCGCCCCACCCCCACTGAAGGGGAACATATGCCGGGTGTGGTTGAGAGGATTAAAGGAAATCATTTCTGCAGACCATCTAGAAGAGTGTGCATAGCGGGTCTGTGTTAAATGTTAGCTCCCTTTCCCTTTTGCTTCCCTAAAAGAAAATCTGAAAGATAAAGGGAGGTGGTCACCAGTCTGTCTAGCTAGCATGTGGTCACGTATGATATTATTTTATTTTTTAACATTAAAATTTTTTTAAATATAATTTATTGTCAAATTGGCTAACATACAGTGTGTAAAATGTGCTCTTAATTTTTAGGGCAGATTCCTGTGGTTCATCACTTAAAGACAACACCTAGTGCTTTTCCCAACAAGTCCTCCATGCCTATCACCCATTTCCTCTCCCCCACCCCCTTCCATCCACAGTTTGTTCTCTGTATTTAAACGTCTCTATGGTTTGTCTCCCTCTCTATAACTATTTTTTTTCTTTCCCTACCCCATGGTCTTCTGTTGTTTCTCAAGATCCACTTATGAGTAAACACATGATACATGTCCTTCTCTGACTGACTTATTTCAGTTTGCATAATACCTTTCAGTTCCATCCACGTTGCTGCAAATGGCAAGATTTCATTCTTTATCATTACCAAGTAGTAATCCATTGTGTATATATACACCGCATCTTTATCCATTCATCAGTTGATGGGACATTTGGGCTCTTTCCATAACTTGGCTATTGTTGAAAGTGCCGCTATGAACATATGCCCCTATGAATCAGCACTCTTGTATCCTTTGGATAAATTCCTAGTAAAGCTGTTGTCAGGTCCTGGGGTAGCTTTATTTTTTAATTTTTTGTGGAGCCTCCACACTGGTTTCTGGAGCGGCTGCCGCAGTTTGCATTCCCAGCAGCAGTGCAGGGGCTCCCGTCTCTCCACATCCTCGCCAGCCTCTGTTGTTTCCTGAGTTGTTCGTTTTAGCCACTCAGACTGGTGTGAGGTGGTAGCTCAGTGTGGTTTTGATTTGTATTTTCCTGATGATGAATGAAGCTGAGCATCTTTTCAAGCATGATAATTTTAGAACATTTCTTTGTGGCCTTTTAATAGTTGCATTTTAGTGTTTTCCTTTTATTAACCCCTTATCATCAACGATATCTGTCGTTTCGGAGCCTCCCTGCCCAGCATCTTCAGTGGGTAAAAGTCTGGTGTGTCAGTGTGGCTTGGTTTACGAGAACTTTTCCGCTGTGGCCATGTAGGCCGCTCCCAGGTTATTGCTCTTTTAAGTGGAGTTGAACATCTGAAGGCATAAATATTTTGAATTATTCTTCTTAGAAGAATTGTGGTGACTTAAGCGAGACCTTCATGTTTAAGGATTACATTTAAGAATCGGTTAGTGAACTGCTTGTGTCAGTATTTACTGTTGTGGACTGGCCTCCAGGTTATGCTGTTAAGTGAAAAATGCACGATGCAGGACAGTGTGCATTATATGAAGAAGGGGACCTAAGTTACGGACATGCTTTAAATTTAAATACGTGGATTGTGTCTGGGACAGTACACTAAGAGACCAGCTCAGAGCCATCGCCTCTCCAGAGGAGACCGGGGGCGGGTGGCAGGACGGGGAGAGGAAGCCTTGCTTTTCACTAATTTATCCTCTTGGACTATTTGACTTTTTGGTTATGTACATGTTTTACCAGTTTCTTTTTGGTTTTTATTTTACTAATTTCAAATAAATTATAGTTTTTAAATTTGGTATAGTTATCCATTAGTACAATGAATTCATGGCTACCTTTCACCCAGATTCTTCAGATGTTAACATTTAAAATTTTATTTAAAAATTATTTTTAATGTTTTATTATTTATTTTTGAGACAGAGAGTGTCGGGGGGGAGTGGCAAAGAGAGAAGGAGGCACAGAACCTGAACAAGCTCCAGGCTCTGAGCTGTCAGCACAGCGCCTGACGCGGGACTCGACCCCACAAATCATGAGATCATGACCTGAGCCAAAGTCAGATGCTCAACCAACTGAGCTACCCAGGTGCCCCAGATGTTAACATTTTTTAAATAGTTTTTTAATGCCCCCCCAATTTTTTTTTAAGGAACAGGTTTTGTCCAGTTTACAGATGAGGAAGTGTACACTCAGAGAGGCTAAACAGAGTGCCCCTATACATGGAGCACGTTTGTAGTGCAGCGTTGTGCCAGATGTAGGTCCTCCAGCAAACCGCTCCAGTTATCACACTGGTGATTTATTTATACCCAATCCAGTTTCACAGTAACTTCACAGCAGATTCCTCAAATTCCTCAGTTAGAATAGTTACTAAAGTAACTTCTCTTTCCTGACATTCATCTTTACCTTAGTCTGGATTTCTGAAAATTCTGAGTAACCAGTAGCTTTGTCAGAACAGTAGTCAAAGATGTAAATGGCCTGGTCTGACATCTCTCTTGTGACCTGGTTCTTTTATCAGGCCTGCTCTTGGCAGGCTCCTGGCCTCCTCCTGCCACCAGAGGTTGCCGGTAACAATATAAGCACAGTCCCTGCATCACCCTTGCTTCCTTCTGAGGTACAGTATCTGTTGAGGGAAAAGGAAAGAGGACTTACAAAAATTATCTTTTGGGGGCGCCTGGGTGGCTCAGTCCGTTAAACCTCCGACTTCGGCTCAGGTCAGATCTCACATTCGTGGGTATGAGTCCCACATCAGGCTCTGTGCTGCCAGCTAGCTCAGAGCCTGGAGCCTGCTTCCGGTTCTGTGTCTCCTTCTCTGTCTGCCCACCCTCCTCATGCTCTCTCTCTCTGTATCAAAAATAAATAAAACATTAAAAAAAATTTTTTTTAATTTATCTTTTGAAAACTTGAGTTAAATTGGTGCTATAAAATTGTACAATCATTTTTCCACTAGGGGGCACCATTTCCTCACATTTTTCTACTGGCTAAGGTTGGAAATAGTCCATTTGTTTGTCATGGCCTTAAGAAAATCGAAATAACTTTATTATAATTATAACAGCAATGTACAGCCAATATAGGGTGGTTAGAAAATACTTATAGGCAAAAAGAAAAAATGATAATCCCTTCTTAGATTAAAACTACTGCTACTGATTTCATAGACTACAGCTACCAATGTAGATTCCAAAGCTACCAGTGTTTATCCTTCCAGACATTTTTTTCTAATGGATCTACAGACTTAGAAAATATAGATTTATTTATTTACCAGAATATAACATGCTGTAGAGGAGCACTCAAGTCTTAAGTGTACAGTTTGATGAATTTTCACAAAATGAAGACAGCCATATAACCACCATTTAGAGAAATAAGACATTCATGCACCATCTTTAGATGGACCCTTCTTGTCTCCTCGCAGTAACTACCTTCTCCCAACAGAGCCACCGTCCTGGCTCCTGACACGAGGGAATAGCCTCACTCATTTTTGGACTATGTACACAGAGTCATATAATATATGCTCTGTGTCTGCCTTTTTTGGTGCAACATTATGTTAGTAAGATTCATCCCTGTTGTGTGTTGTAATCTTACGTTTTAGTTGGTGTATTTTGTTGTATGAACTTGCCACAATCCTATATATCAGGGTCAGCAAACTTTCTATAAAGGGCTGGATAGGAAATATTTTGGGCATTGTGGACCATTCTGTCTCTGTTGCAACTATTCACCTCTGTGTTTGTAGCGCAAAAGTAGCTGTGGATAATATGTAAATGAATGGACATGACTGTGTTCCAATTAAACCTTATTTGCAAAAAATAGATACCAAGCTGGAATTTGCAATAGTTGCAACAACTGCTATACTTTTTTTTTAAGTTTATTTGTTTATTTTGAGAGAGAGAGTGCAAGTGGGGGAGAGGGAGAGAGAAAATCACAAGCAGGCTCTGTGCTGTCAGCATGGAGCCAGACACGGGGCTCGATCCCACGAATGGCAAGATCATGACCTGAGCCAAAATCAAGAGTCAGATGCTCAATCGACTCGATTGAATAGGCGCACCTACTTTTTCTTTTTAAGTTAAAATTGGATCACACTATATGATTAGATTTTTTGAGGTGTCATAAATAGCCTTGATAGCTCAGTATTTCCCTGTAAAGGAAACATTCTAGAAAGCAAAGTAATTGTTGGCACTGTCCTTCTTTTTGTAGTCTCTGGCAAACATTGATGAAGTTGTGAACAAAATTAGACTGAAAATAAGGTAAGTAACACATATGATTGTTAATAATTGAAGAGAAGTATGCTGATGATTTTAGTTAATCCTACTCTAGATCACACTTATCTGTTAGAACGCTGAAATCTCAAGTTGGCTGTTGATGACAGCTTAAAAAAAAATAATTCCTTAACTGGATTTCCATATGAACCTCGTGACAAAAAGTTAGGTTTGTTGGTCAGTCTTCAAACTATTTATAGAAAGGGCAGGAAGCTTTAACAGGCTATTCACAATGGTTGCTTATAAAAGGGAGTAAAAACACTTCTTCTGTATTTTTATTGGTTTTATTTCCTTAGCAGATTTTCCTTTTTTTGTACCTCCAAGGCTTAGATATGAAGATATGTGTCACACGCCAGCTAACAGTATGGTCGGATGTGCTCATTGGCATTTGTGGCAACCGAAGGTTAAATGCTGTGATTAATCCGGGATGTGCTTGTCATAGTTAGACATCAGGACTCCTTCCTGCCCCGTAGCCTCGTTCTGGTTTATCCATGTCCGGATTTCCAGTTGTGACAACATGGCAGATGGCACCTGGCACATGGTTGACGTCAGTACTTCAAATATAGTTTTTTGTATTTTGTTTTGTTTTGTTTGACTTTTGATGAAGAGAACCTTCATTTTGAATCCGGGAGATGATTTCCTTATTCCCTTACCACCTTTGGGTCTTTGAGTGAAGACCTTTGCTGTGAATGTATTGTTTCGTTGGGTGCATTAGGATGTACAGAGAAGCCTCTTGTTCGGTGGGCTTCGACTCTAGTAGTTCTGGTAAAGTCTGCGAAGTTGGCCGGGATTTGCACAGGAGGTGGGAATTCCCTAATGATCTAGGCATCACTGCAAACCAACATACCTTTAAAACTTTCTCTAAGTGGAAAGTGGAATTGAACTGGTTATCAATTTCTCTGGTTGAGGTGCCACTAAATGGCCCCTGTGGGAACTGGAGTCCACAGATCGCTTCCTGCGCAGATTGCTGTCAGGGCCCAGAGGATGCAGCCCCAATTCCATATAGCACCCTGGCTCCTTAGCCCTTTACGTTTTCTAAGGCTGCACATGGGGATATGGTGGGGGGCAATTTGAATTCTCTGACTTGTTCCCATAGTTTCAGCAACATCACCACTCCTGGTTTTCTCTGTCGAAACACACTAAGTTACATTGATTCTTTTGGACAGCGCTAAATATTCAGAACAGGCCGCTTAAAAGACGAAAGACTGCTCATCGGTCTCTGCTGGCCTTGGCTTCTTACGTGGCCGTTGGTGCCTTAGCTGGGGCCTGGGCTTCGGTCTTCCTTCCGTCATTCAAACGTGCATGGTTCTCTGGGCAGGACGTGCAGCCTGCGGAAGTTGATGGATAAGTTACCAACTGTCTTTCGTTTGGTCACCCTGGAGTGGAGATTGTTGTAATGATTTGTACCCCTTCACTTTTTCATCAGGAGACTGGATGACAATATTCGAACTGTCGTAAGAGGTCAGACAAACGTGGGACAGGATGGCAGGCAAGTAAGTAACTTCCTTCTCCATATTAATCATCCTCTTTGATTTCTTCATGACCAACGACCAAGTGACCAAAATGTTGATCGGCCTACTTGCAGAGAGCACTTTCTTTCTGCTCTGTCTCCCACGAAGCAGGAAGCGTACATGACTCGTGTCCCTAACACCAGAGGCGGCTGCCCAGGCCAGCAGTGAGCTCTCTGCACAGCTCACCCGGGCTATGGCCATGCAGGCTTCAGTGAGAAGACCGAAGTCACCTTGTCTCTCCCCGCAGTGTCAGACACAGATTCATATCATAGTTTTGTAGTTCTTTTTGGAGCTAGCTAAGGAGGGCTGTTGGAAGGGAACGAAGAGGGAAAGGGGTTTGTGGGGAGGAGGCGTGCTTCCGTGGCTGCAGGGACCAGCTGTTACCTGTTAACCATTTTCCTTTTCATTTGGATCCTCTTCTCTTAAGGCAAGTTATTTCAGAAATTGCTCTCGTAACAGAGATGTTGAGCATGCCTTTTCTGGTCTTATTGCAGTGTCTGCCGCTCCCTTTCCAATACTAGCTCGTTAGGTCAGTGTGTGCCTCTGTGATAGCTTCAGACCTGTTATCTGTCCTCTTTGACATCTTTTAGTGCAGCTGTTTTCTTCTTAAAATACACATTATGCTACTCAAATTGGGGGTGGGATGGGAGGTGCCATCCTATGGATAAATGTCCTGCTCTCTCACATTCTTGTTTCCTGGACTAGTGGTTTGTGGGTATTATGAGTCTCTTTCTTTTATGTTTTTAGTTTTATCCATGTCTTGATTGCCCCTATATTTTATGACTATTCCTCCCAATAATCATCTTCCACTGGCCTATTTGTAAATATCTGCTCTCTTCCTTGTCATGAGCAGCAGCAGTATTTGTGTATAGACGTACCAGTTTCCTCAGACTGACCCGATTTCCTGGTCCCTGCATGGTTCCCAGTCCTTCTCGCTTTGTTTTTGTCTATTCAGGTTTCTCCCACGAAGCATCACTGCTTTGGCAGGTGAGGCCTGAGTACGTGGGCCCCTAAAGGTAGTAAAGAGTAACAAGGTAGCCTGCAAACACTCCAGCCTTCCTCTGCCCTTTACCTTTCCTTCTGTGTGTCTGGTCTTGTCATCTACCTCTTCAGAAACCTCAGTCACCTCTGTCTACCAAATTGAGTCTAAGTTCCTCTGTTTGGCATTCAAGGCCTCTGTCTGCTTTCCAGCTCTGCGTCCTGCTGAGCTCCATCCAGACAGAAGCCTTCGTGCTCCATAAGCACTGTGCTTTCTGAACCACGCGTTTTGCTTCGTTTCGTCTGAAATGCTCACTCTCCTCTTTTTCTAACAGTAACTTCATTTCAAAATCTTAACTAGGGCCTAGCTCAAACACTCCTCCATGAAATTTTCTGTTTAGCTCACCTGGATATACAGGAGTCAGAACTTGAGACTTAGAAGGGACTTGGAACTCATCTGGCCCGCTTCTCATTCGACACATGAGCAGATTCATCTCAATATCCCTCCACTTCACGTATGTCCTTTCTGTCCGCAGACTCCCAGGCCTGTGCGTGCACTCTCCATTTGGTTTTCATGACCGCCTTTGACTTACCAGCAAACAAATCTTGTCCCCTTGACTAGTTTATAAGCTCCTTGAGGCAAGAACCAAATCCTCCCCATCTTTGTATTTCTCTCAACACGTAGTTTGCCGGCAGTAAGGTTTTATTCAACTGTATGGAACATTTGGTCTATGTGAGATTATTTATTTATTATAAATAAACAAAAGCCCTTTACCATAAAACATTTTGATCAGTGTGCATCCGTGTAAAGTTGTTTAAAGCTTGATTTGTGTGTGACTAGTCTCGAATGACTGCTATTTGAAATCATGACACACCTATCTAGTGTGATTCAGCCTGCTCTTCAAACGGCTCAAGTACTCACAAGAGCATCAGGTATTTAAAATTCCAAGAATGTGAAGATAACGTGAATGATTCATTAAGACTTTTTGTCGGGTCCTGCTGTGTAGGTGTGTATCTTTCAGTTAGTTGTTTCTGTTTTAACCTTTGGCCCCAAACCAGCAGGCGTGGGGGGTCGGGCCCCAGGGCAGACAGCCTGTGGGAATGCCAGCCCTCCCACCTTCACATGGTAGTGGGTGACAGGTTGCTGCAGCAGGGCCGGGTCGTACTTCAGAGAGCAAGACCACATTTTCAAGAATGTTTAGATAGCATTTCAATCTGTGGTGGAATTTTGGGTTCGTCTCCTTAGAATCCAGACAGAGAGGAAGCCCAGAAGAAATCATTGCTTTTCCTGTCATCCCCTCCATCTATCTTTTCCAACAGTTTGTAATGCAAGCTTACGTCGAGCCTTTTTTTTTTCCAGGGAGCTTTTGAGTCCCATCCTTGTCGGCTCCTAGGGGAAAAGCCTTGCCGTCCAGCCCTGGCTGGGTGGTGGTTTGCTGGAGAGATTCCATTTGACTGGCACAGACTTGGGAGAATTATGGATGTTCCAAAATACTGAGTTTTATAGGTCAAGGCCCAAGATTCCCCTCTTCCCTGGAACAGAGTAAAAGTTTGCCTTCAGAACTTGTTTCCTAAGCTTCTGAGGAACACTCGGGAGGAAAGCAGTATTATGGGCAGAAGGAAATTCTGGTTTTATAAGTTTCATCTTGATTGTATTCAACCAGAACCAGCGTGCTTTTGAATCTGTAAATAAGGGGTGAAGGGGGGAATGTTTATTTCACATTCATGGGGTCAGGAAAGATTTTTTTTAGCAAACATTCTTGAAAAGTGGTGTTTCTAACTATAAAATTACTTTTGGGGAGGCAGTGGTTTAGAAATTGAAGACACAGGAAGGCACTTTCTTTAGTTTTTTGAAACTTTGGAACCACCCCCCGGTTAGCATTCTGCTACACATTTTGGGAAGCCTTTGATCGTTGATCACCTCCTACGTGGCAGATTTGAACTGGTGTAGTCTGTGACCTCTTCTAACCAGACTGGGATGCTCATACAAAGTGAACACAGCACGGAATTCTCCCCATTTTCTTCTGCTGAAATCATCAGGCAAAAGCTTTAATTAAATGCCCACATGTTTCAAACTTTGTGGATAAGATGAGTCAATTCCACTAATACACGATCTGATACGCTACAAACCTAACTCAGCTTCCCAGGAATTAAAACAGACAGCTTGACCGTGGGTAGAAAAGAGGTGAATACAGGGGTGGGTTAGAAAAAGAGACAGCTGGCATGTGGCAGTTCAAGAGCAGCCAAACTTTGACCAGTTCCCAGCAGGTTCACTGAGAAACATCAAGAGGATCCGCCACTGGGCTTGTCTCCTCGAGTGGAGCTTGGCTACGGTGCTCCTGTTGCATCAGCGCAAGACAGGTTGGGGAGGGGAAGGCATTGCTAGCGCCCTCTGCCGCCCAGCTCACCAACATCTGACCTGTAAGAAGCTTCAGGTACCTGTGGTACAGCCTTCCTCCCAGTTCAGAGATCCTTTCTGTGGCACCTCTGACATTTCACTGTCCTTCTGCTTCTGCTTGGGCACTCACGGTGATGGGCAGCTCACTCCTTTGTTGTTCCACAGGACAAGCACCGTCTGTCCCAGTGTCCAATAGCTATCATTGTAAGAAACTTCTTTTCTTCTCAGACTGAACCGAAATAGTAAAATAGACCTCATTGTAACTTCTCATTGCTGACTTCTGCCAGCTGGACCAGTGTGTAATCCCTTTTCCTTATTACAGTTTCTAAAATCTTAAATGGATATTATGTTCCTTTCTTACTGTTCCTTCTTCCAGGCTAACCATTCTTAGTTTCTTCAGCTTTACAATCTGATCCTTTCTCATCCTGGTTACCCTACAGTTTGTCAGCATCATTCTTTTTTTTTTTTTTTTGAGAGAGAGAGACAGAATCCTAGAATCCTGTCAGTACGGAGCCTGAAATGAAACTCAAACTCACAAACTGAGATCATGACCTGAGCTGAAGTTTAGATGCTTAACTTAACCAGCTGAGCCACCCAGCTACCTGTCCGTGTCATTCTTAAAATGTGATTCCTGGCGTCCAACTTCGGTTCAGGTCATGATCTCACAGTTTGTGGGTTCAAGCTCCACATCCGGCTCTGTGCTGACAGCTCAGAGCCTGGTGCCTGCTTCGGATTCTCTCTCTGTCCCTCCCCCACTCATGCTGTCTCTCTCTGTCGCAAAAATAAACAAAACGTTAAAAAATTGTTTTAAATAAAATGTGATTTCTGGCCAAGAGGAGACATACGGGCACACAGTGGGACAGTTTACCTCCTTGTTCTAAAAATTTTTTTTTAATGTTTTATTCATTTTTGAGAGAGAGGGGAGGGTCAGAGAGAGAGGGAGACACAGGATCTGAAGACAGGATCCAGGTTCTGAGCTAGCTGTGAGCACAGAGCCTGACATGGGGCTCGAACCCATGAACTGTGAGATCATGACCTAAGCTGAAGTCGGATGCTTAACCGACTGAGCCACCCAGGTGCCCCACCTCCTTGTTCTAAACTGGGGTTGTTAACATGGGAACTGAGGGCTCAGGTGCTGTCAGCTTCCTGAAATTATTCACTTTTGTATTGATAGACTTATTTTTGGAGAGAAGATTCATTGATTTTTCAAAAATTTCTAAGGAGTCTGTGACTCTTCAGAAGTTAAGGACCACTGATTTAGACTCTGTTCTCCCATTCATTCATTACCTTGGAATTTTGGGTGACATTTGGGGCAGCCATGTCATGTTGTTGGCCTCTACTGAGGTGGCGGTTATCTGAAATCCCCAGGTCAGAGTTTCAAAGAGATGCTCATGCAGCTAGAAAAGTAACCCCAGGGGCGTCAGCAGGCCACTCTGCATCCATGTGTGTCTACCCGGTGAGTGAGCGCCCTGTGTAAAGGGGACAGCCAAATCTCCATTCTAACCGATTGTTGTCATGTCTGAATATAGAGCTGGAGATGCCAGACGTATCCGTTTTTCAAGAGAAGCCGGAAATCCGGATTTTTATGTGACTCTCCACATTTTTCGATATTGGCTTAGTGTTTTTCACAAATACGGCCACGGCCAAACAAAACACATCCATGCCAACAGTTTGCAACATCTGCCCCAGGCCTTTTTTCATATGAACTACTTTTCAACTTTTCTCTCCTCTATTTGTTTAAGAGATTCTTTTGAAATCAAGTGCTGAACTTTATGTTCTCCCCCTGGTTTCATCTTGCTCGTTTTGCTTGATTGCCCCAGCCCTCTGAGACCTTTTGGAATCTTGATGACTTCCCCATTTTATCCTTAGCAGATTTGCCAGACATGTCTCCTATGTCTCGGTGTTGTAGACGAAAAGCTTGAACAGGATTGGTTCAGAGCCACGTGGCGTACTATTAGACACTTACTCTTCTCTTTCTTATCCTCATTTTAGTACAAAGTGCCAGGCCCAGAGAATAAAGAATTTCTTCCTGTCCTTGGTATCTGTCCAGGGCCACGTTTCTTAAATTTTCCATGTCTCCATTTTCCTCAGCTAAAGGAGGCTAATCATACTTGCCTTCTCTCTTTTTATGGAGATATCATAAAGATTTATTAACTAAATCAGGAAAGCATGTTGTCTTCCAACGAGAAACTGTTCTTTGCTTTTCATCCTCAGAATTAGGCTGTTGTCTAATTCAGGGGTTAAAACCAAAGCAGCTGTTCTCCCCGAGACCCTGAACTAGGTAGACGGTGGGAGTTCACAGCACGACATTGATCTTCATTATGTGGGATTATGAATTTGTTTCAGCTCTCCAGGGGGATGGTTTGAACTTGTCCCCTCCATCACTTCAAATTTATCCTCTCTTATCCTCCATTTGAGAGAAAAATGAAGCCCATTGATGGAAGAAAATAAATGGCATTAGTATTAAAGGGGCTGTAAATAGTTTGAGAAGAAAGGGGAGGGGGCCCTATCACTTGCTTCCTCCTGCGAATCTAAAGCACTTGAGCTTTTATTTTTTTTTTAATTTTTAATGCTTTTTATTTATTTTTAAGAGACAGAGAGAGACAGTGTGAGCATGGAAGGGTCAGAGAGAGGGAGACACAGAATCTGAAGCAGGCTCCAGGCTCTGAGCTAGCTGTCAGCACAGAGCCTGACACGGGGCTCGAACCCACGAGCTGCGACACCATGACCTGAGCCGAAGCCGGACGCGTAACCGGCTGAGCCACCCAGGTGCCCCGGGACTTGAGCTTTTAAAGCATATGCTCGAATTTGTCTGTTAGTGACCAAGAACGGTTAGGCATTTTTTTGTTTCTTTTTACTTTTTTTTTTTTTTTTTTTTGGAATTACATTTTTCAAAATGTCTGCAGACAGCACTGAATTTCAGAAATTGCTGAGACCTGAGAAGGACCCGGGAGTGCAGGAAGCCCTGGGACCACCCACTGGGGCAGTGCTGGAGTCAGGTTGTGAGGGTCCTGGGGCTTTGCACCTCTCCCCTCTCCAGCAACCTTTCCCAGGGGGGTGGGGCCCCTGGTTTTGAGTTAGGCTCTCTGCCATTCCCCAAGCACCGTTTTTTACATCTGGTGCAAGTCAAATCTAAGTGAGTGTTCGGTTTTGCCTACTTGTCGGATGCTTCTGACTATAGTTGAGGCTAAGACTTGTCGTGACGGTTCAGACTGACCACCATGCCTCAGCCCTTTTATTGCACGTGAGCCTCTCAGCAGTACTTTTTGGCAGAGTGTCTTGTCTTTGCATATTGATATGGGCCCTTGCCACTTGTCTTCTAAAATCTCTGATTTTAAGACAAACTGTAAGGAACTCAAATAGCTGTCCTCTCTCTGATACAACATTGGATGGCATCCTGGTCAAATGAAAACACTTGAGTTTTGAGTTTAAATTTTGACTCTGCCACTGGGTGTGACTTTGGACAAGTTTCTTAACTTCTCTGAGCATCAGGTCCTTGTCTGTGGTATAGAGACAGTAATACCTGCTTCAGGGTGGCAGGGCTCTGTGGTGCTCAGCAAAGGGCAGGGCTGCTGCTGCTGCCGATCATAGGACGTAGCCCGCTGGAATATCCCAATCCCATGCATCCAGGCATTTGTCAAGTTCCTGTGACTTTTCCTTCTGCCCCACTCCTTTTCATTCCCACCGCCCTGCTTCAGAGCCACTTTAAGGGCTCTGCAAGCCTCCCTACTGCCCCTCGGTGCGCCGTTGTCTATGAATGAAAATTGCAGCACAGCTTCCCATGGCCCAGAATACCCGGTGTCCCATCAGGGGTGGCGAAAGGCTCTGTTCTCTTGTCCTGACCTTAAGACCCGCATCAGACATTTGCCAGGGCCGCCCCTCCCCCAGGGCTGTAAGGCTCTTGAAAGCTGGGGTCGAGCAGTGGTTCTCAGGGCCTCGCACCCTTCCCGCAGTGCCCGCTCCACTCCTCCACCAGCTCTGCGCCGGGAGGAGGCCATTTCCCCTTTTCCACTCGGCGGATTTTCGCACGAGCGCGAGCATGAGCACGAGCACGAGCACGAGCACGAGCACGAGCGCGCAGCTGAGAGAGCCGCCACGCCACCGAGAGGGCACGACCTGCTGTGTCCCGGCAGCTCCCGGCTATGGCTGCACTAGCCCCGCACTTGGCTGTCAGTCATTTGTTAGAAATTTTAGTGGATTCCTTCCTGTCTGATTGAACAGCTTGGCCACATGTGAGATGGTCCTTACCTCTCTGAGGAGTTCTAGGAAAGTTGTGACTTTTTAGTTTATTTTTTTTTCTCACCGTTAATATAAGAGCAATGCTTCGTCTGGCTTTCCGCATCCCAGGCAAGAGCACAGCTGACCAGTGGCTTTCAAGGTGGCCCAGTATAAGTAGTTCATTAATTAAGTTTTAGACTCTACATTACAACTAATCCTTAAGAATGTACCGCTTTTTGAATTTTAATGTAGTTTCAAGGAGGATTATCAACAAGGAAATGGCGTTAAGATACTTCTTTCTTTAAAAACAATATTTTTTAATGCTTATTTATTTTTGAGAGAGAGCATGACAGGGCGTGACTGGGGGACGGGCAGAGACAGGGAGACGCAGAATCTAAAGCAGGCTGCAGGCTCTGAGCTGTCAGACAGAGCCGGACTCAGGACTTGAACACACGAATAGGGAGATCATGACCTGAGCTGAAGTCAGATGCTTAACCAGCTGAGCCACCCAGGCACTCCAAAATATTTCTTTCTTTTCTAACTACCTGTGTGAAGCCATATTTTCTTCATATTTTTCAACCACAACAACATATCACAGTGAAGTCAATACAGAAGCCTACAGGGAGTCCACCTGGCGTCTCTTAAAGGAGACTCTGAAGATATTTGCCAAGGGGCGCCTGGGGGGCTCAGTCGGTTGGGCATCCGGCTTCAGCTCAGGTCATGATCTCACAGTTTGTGGGTTTGAGCCCCACGTCAAGCTCGATACTGAACAGCTCAGCGCCTGGAGACTGCTTCGGATTCTGTGTGTGTCTCTCTCTGCCCCTCCCCTGCTCTGTCTCTCTCTCTCTCTATCAAAAATAAATTTAAAAAAGAAGAAGAAGAAATTTGCCACGGCACAGAAAAACATGTTATTTGTGTTAATATGTAATGAGCTTATTATTGTTGGGTTTTTTTTAAAGAAGTTTTTTTTAATGTTGGGCACCTGGGTGGCTCAGTCAGTTGAGCGACTATTGATTTCTGCTCAGGTCATGATCTTATGGTTTGTGAGTTCGAGCCCCACATCGGGCTCTGAGCTGACAGCATAGAGGCTCACTCAGTAAATATTGAGTGCCTTCTTTATGCTGGACATCTTCTAGGCATTGAGGATAACACAGTGAACAAATCAGAGAGACCCTGAGTGTGACATTTTTCCACTTCCAGGATCTGCAACTGTTAAGGAGTTATTCTTGTGACCTTAGTTCACTAAGCATGTTTGCCAGAAAATAGATACTGAATTTTATCATATGCCTTTCCAGCTTCTACTGATATAATCATATGGCTTTTCTATCTAATTGATTAGCTTAGTTTGGGGTTTTATTTTTTTAACATTTAATCTTACCTGCTGAGTCATTGTGTTATTGTCCTTCTAATGTGTTGTTGGATTCTTGCATTTGCATTGGGGATTTTCATTCATGTTCAAAACCTTTAGTCCTTTTTACAACTGAATAATATTCCACCGTATGCATGTATCACATTTTGTGTGTCGCTCCACTGTTCCTGGACACTTGGATTGTCTCCATCTTCTGGGTGTTGTGAACAACGCTGTAATGAGCACTGTGTACAAATACCTGTGTGGGTTCCTCTGCTCAGTTCCTTTTAGTGTATACATACTTAGGCATCGAATTGCCGGGTCATATGGTAACTTTTAATCATTTCAGTATATTTAATTTCTTTGGAAACATCTTTTTCCACATCGTTCTGAACTTTAATAGATTTATTTTTCCACCAGACAGGCGTACTTTCCTATTTTATCTTTATTTAATCCATATAGACTGTGTTTCCGATTAGCTGTAGTCATAAGCTTCTGTGTTCAGTACCTAATAATGGTGATGCTGTCCCCTCCAAAAAAGGAAACTACCATAATTATTTCTTTTAGCTAAAAAGTCCAGCAGTTGGACTCTCTCCTCCCTGACCTTAGAAACCCATCAAGTCCCACTTGTGTGCAACATGACTATTGAAAGTGGTTTTAGGAAAATTGCAGGCCAAGAAGGAACACTGAAGTTTATTATTCTTCTGAGCCATCTCCATATAAATTGGCACTCTCCAGGAGCCAGGAAAGAAGGTCAGGCATAACTTTTGCCATCTGCTTGTTTCCATGTTAAAGGCAGTCACAAGTTTAAACTAGAGTCTAAAGAGGAAAATGCCATTCATCACTACTGTAACTGCTCTGGCTATTACCCAGGTTCCTCTTGCTTTTTGACTGCTAGTAGGTACTGACTTGGGAAGGAAAATTCCATCCTTAGTTTGAGGTTGCACATTCGAAGAATTGCTGACAGGGCAAAGCTTTCTGGGTTTCAGGTCCTCGACACAATAAGTCATTCAGATACGTTTAAACAATGGATGGAAATTTGAAACTCTGTGTTCATGTCAGAACTTGACCTCCCTTTTGTTTTCCTATTTTCATCTGTGGAAATACAGGATTCCGAACAGCAGGAGTTCAGTGCTGTGCTTGCTCTGTCATCATTTCCATTTATAAATCCCAGTGCGTCCGTAATATAGCTATAAAATTTCTTGTGCTGTAATTTGGGCTCTGAGGTCTCTTCTAGAAGAAGATTAATTTTGTAAAATTAAAGATAATGCTTTTTGTAGTTTGTTTTGGTTTGGTATTCCCAAGTCATCTAGATTGAACATACGAAACTTATCGTCCTCCATGTAGTATTGGATCACATGCCAGGATTTCTGAATTTTGTTTCCATGTTATAGTGTAAACTCTGAACAGATGCAGTGTTCGTCTCTGCGTATTGTACCCGATACCTGGAACGTGTATGTTAGGCAAAACGTATTAGCACTCACTTTCACTTCTTTCATTTCTCGGAAGATGACTTACTCATGGGGAAATTCGATGACCCAAATACTATCTTTCACAAAGCAAAAGAAGGGGTGAGCCGAGTTATCCCACCTCCAACCGATCACTCACCTTTGTCCCCTTGTCATACCTCTGAACTTTTCTTGTTCTTGGTTACATAAAAATGGTAGGGACAGGTAGCCAACACCTACTCATATGGTAATATCATTTATGTAGGCCAAATGCTGCACTTTTTTTTTTTTCATTGAATACTTGGAGATTGTGATCTTTGGAGATTTCTGCTGACTGGATGAGCATCTCATGGTCGGGTTCTAATACATTTGTCAGCCCTGGAGTTACCCAGACCTCTAGAATTAAGAATGCACTGTTGTAGGCGAAATGTTTTTCTTGATTGATTCACTATAAGCAGAGACATGTTTGAGTTGCTTTGACCGAAGGTATGTTTTGAGTCATTTGTCTCAATGTATAATGTTGATGTTGTATTACAATATGAGCATGTTTGTCTTACATTCTACAAAATATTGTTGCAAATATTACTTGTTGTAAAATGGGTGTAATTCTCCCTATTTTACAGACAAAGGGGCAGCCTCAGATAGTTCTGTAACTTGCCCCAAATCATAGTCAGTGAATCATAGGTCCAGATTTTCTGCTTCCCAGTATGCTGTGTACTTGTCCATCCCAAATTCTCTTTTGAAACAGTGACAAACTTTTTTCTTTTGAGAGAAAGAGAGGGCGAAGTGAGCAAGGGGCAGAGAGAGAGAGGGAGAATCCGAGGAGAGAGGGGGGAGACAGAGAGGGAGGGAGAGAGAGAGAGAGAGAGAGAGAAGCAGGTCTCACCCAAAACGGGACTTGTGTTCACCCAAACCAGGGCACAAGCTCACCCAATGTGGGACTTGAACTGTGAGATCATCACCTGAGCCGAAGTCAGATGCTTAATGGCTGAGCCACCCAGGTGCCCAATAATGACGGACTTTTAAAGCAGATTTGAGAACCACTGTTCAGAACCTAAAAAGTGAAGTGGTTCACAAGGGAATTCTAGCAATGACCATGACCATGGCTTTGGTTATGGGACCTAACTAGCTAGGTCCCTCTCAGCATGGTGAGGAAACTGGGCAGAGAGAAGAGCGCAATGCTGAAAGGAGAGAGCTGTGTGATCTGTGCGCAGCGGTGGTGCTGGAGAGGCTAGTGAGACAGGGAGAGAAGACCATTCATGTGAAACCCCAAGGGGGTCCATGGCCTCAAGGGCATTTGGTACAGAAGGTACCCCCAAAAGTCAGCTGAAGGAACATCCAGGTGTCAGCACAAAAGGCGCTTTTCTTCTGAATGAAGATTTGTGATACAGATGGGACTTTCTAAGTGACTAAAATAACGAGTAATAGTAAAACATGGGGGATTCAAATTTAACTCGGCAACTGGGAAGTCCCAGCTACTTGTGGGAAGCAGTTCTTCGTTAAACTGGGACAGATTGTTCCTTTAAGTGTGCCCCATTTCCTAAAATACTGAATTTCTCTACCTTTTATTCAGCTGAGTGAGATATTTGTTTAAAAACTCTCGTAGTGTTGCCATTTGGAGTTGTTGATTTCAAGGCACTCATCCCCCAGAGTTACATTTCCTCGGAGGGGGCTGAGCTCCGGCGCGTTCACCACTCCCAACTATTTCGGCCCTAACATATTTTAAGTTATGGGTGATAACAGATATAAGCAGAACTTTCAAATGTAAATGTTTAGTCTTGTTTGGGCACTGGTGGATTTGTGTCCCAGGCTTGACTTGTGATTTTAACTTCTGGCTTGTCTCCTAAAAACAATAAAAATGATCTCTTTGGTTCATGTTTTCAGTGGCTGTGGTTTGCAGAAATCATAAATAAAAGTGACTTAGGTGGAACAGAGCATTTTAACAAATAAGGTGCAAATTACTCCTTTTGCCCTTTACATTCTTTGGTTCACAAACTTGGAAAGAAATCTGAGCTTTAAATAAAACCCCTCCATACTCGAGGTTTCCGAATGAGCAGTGAAGGAATTAGTGTTAACGCCAGTGATTCTCTCATCTGATGGATGCCCACTTGGCCTTTGGCCATGACTGCCAGACCCAGAAGGTACGTGGTATGTTCCAGAATACAGAGAGAAAAGCTGTACGCGTGCAGCCATCCAGAGCCGCGAGGTTCCCGTGGGCTCTGCTGCCGTTACTGGGAATGGGCTTGGCTGCAGTGTTATCCTTGCTGCGGCTTCCTAAGCACCTCGCCTCCAGCCCCAGGTGCAGTTTCCATAGCAACAGCTCTTCACGATGCCAAAGTGGCCAGCAGGCTCAAAACCAGGGACGTGCAGTAAATAAAGGCTACTTATCCCTAGCCGTCTACCTTTAGTGGATGCCCCTTGCTTTCCAAAGGATTCTGCCGTTCTTTATTCATACCTCTTTGTATCGTTCTTATCTTAGTTATTTCTGTTTCTTACATAAATTTCCTTACAACCTCTTTAGAGATGTGTCCCCATCTAGTGATCTTTTCTCTCAGCGTCTATCATAGTACATATAACAGACTTACTTTTTATTGAAAGAGTAAACAAAAGAGTAAAACTTTTTTTCCCCTGGAGAATGTCTCATTTTCAACATGGCTCAAAGGAACAGTTCCCCTGATTCTGCGTGTGACTACAGCTGTTGAGCTTAGCCAGCTTACGTACACACTCTAAAGGACGAGTCAGCAGCTTCTGGCTATTGAAGCGATTGTCCCATTTGAAATATTGTCCTCCCATCTGGAGGATCTGGGAATGATATTAATCGTGGCCTTTTAAAGAGCCCCTTTTATAAGCTGAGTCCTCTGTCCGGGTTCTCTCCAGGGCAGAAGACAAAATCCCAGTTCAAGCTGGCTTAGGCCGAAAGGGGGATTATTTGAAAGGCACCTGTGGCTTGTTTTGAAGACGTTGAGGTCAGACCATGGGAGAGCAGTGTCGCAGCTGACCTCATCAGACCAAACAGTTGAAGCCTGGGATCACAGTGATGTGCCGGGTTTTCTGTGTCTTTCTCTGCATGTGTTGACTTCATCATCCCTATGCCTGGACACCAGTCTCCTCCCCTTCCTGGGGAACCTTGCTGCTCTCTAACTCAGCTTCTCATCTTGGGGCTCCCACCAGGCAGAGAGGTGCTCTTTTTGCCAGTCACAAGAAAACTACCTGGCCCGGCTTGGACCAGCCCTGCTTCTGAGAAAGCTGGCTCTACTCTAAAAGAACACAACGAGAGAAAGATTCCCAGGAGGAAAGAACTGGGTGAACAGTTTCAGAGGTGTCCACTAATAAGCCCTGCACTCTTTCTTAGCCAAAGGCGTTGGGGTAGGAGTTCCTGTTCTAGAAATGAAGAGCCTGTGCCTCCTGGAGGTAAAGTGGCTTGTTAGAGCTCCCACGGTAAGCTGCAAGGGCAACGCTCCCGTCCCTACCTGCTGGTTCAAAAACCCTCACTTTTTACTCATACAGTGTTTTGCTTTTTCAAACAATAGGAAAGGAAGCAGCAGACAAACGTGGAGTTGGAAAACAGAAATGACACCAGAGGAGGGCGCCGGGGTGGCTTAGCCAGATAACTGTCCAACTTCAGCTCAGGTCATGATCTCGAGGATCATGAATTCGAGCCCCACTTGGGGCTCTGTGCTGACAGCTCGGAGCCTACAGCCTGCTTCAGATTCTGTGTCTCCCTCTGCCCCTCGCCCGCTCATACGCTGTTTCTATCTCTCAGAAATCAATAAAGTTTTAAAAAAATGATAGGCTAGTTGGAAAATACAACCTTCTTCCCAGGAACCTTGAATTTTCTTTTCTTTTTTTTAATTTGCTTTTGAGAGACAGAGAGAGAGAGCGTGAGCAGAGGAGGGTCAGAGAAAGAGGGAGACACAGAACGAGAAGACAGGCTCCAGGCTCTGACCTGGCTGTCAGCACAGAGCCCAATGTGGGGCTCGAACCCATGAACTGTGAGATCATGGACTGAGCCGAAGATGGACGCTTAACCGACTGAGCCACCCAGGTGTCCCAGCACCTTGTTTTTTCAAGGAACATAAAGCTCTACTAGTTCTTCTGAAACCGAGCAACATTTCAGATCTCTTAAAGGCTACCCATGGACTCATAGGATAAAGGCAATATAATTCTCCAACAGAGCAAACTGCAAAATTACATGCATCCAAGAACCAAAAAGGATATTAATTTATCGAGGCATTTCCATCGGCTCAAATCTTCTCTGTCTATACAGGTGGCAAGCCTCAGTTCTGGACAAAAAGTTAAAAAGATGAAAGAAAAAAGTAGTGAGTCTGCAGTAACAGGTCCCATGCTGCTTATCTTCTGTGCACATGACCCAGCCTGGCCTTGGTAGCCTGTTCAGAGTCTAGGGTAGGAGGCAAGGAAAATTAAGAATAATCGGTACGGTTAATGGTGCACAGTGATAGCCTGATGGGTTCTGCTCAGTCTTCTCAGCTAGCCCGGTGGGTTGCTTTGTGTCTCCCGGTTGTAGAATTAGAGTTTCCAAAGAGGACCCCTGTAGTCCTGTAGTCCTGTAGTCCTGTAGTCCTCTGGTCCTCTGCTGCTTAGTAACACCCTTGAACGTGGCTGTGGCCTCGCTCCTGGGCTCAGTTTATAAATTCTGGTCAGGGGCACCTGGGTGGCTCAATCAGTTAAGTGTCCGGCTTCCTCTCAGGTCACGATCTCATGGTTCGTGGGTTCGAGCCCCATGTCGGGCTCTGTGCTGACAGCTCAGAGCCTGGAGCCTGCCTAAGAATCTCTGTCTCTCTCTCTCTTTCTCTCTCTCTCTCTCTGCCCCTCCCCTGCTCGTGCTCTGTCTCTCTGTCTCAACAATAAATAAATGTTAAAAAAAAAATTCCAGTATGGGTAGATTGAAAGCAGACATGTTGGGGTGATTAGTTCTGTTTTTAATCTACATACAGCTTGGAATGGGAAAGTAGCCACAGTTTATTTTAAAGAGCATCTAGGGACAGTGCCAGAATCTATCTCTCTGCACATTTTCTGATCAGCCAGGTAGTAAAAATATTTTAGTGTGTTACTTAAAAATAAAATCGTAATGATTCTTCTAAATATAAAACGCTCCTCTTCCTGTGTAATTGATTACTGGAGATTAGATACCAAACAGTAGGGTGTGTGTTGAGAATGGACTTTCTTAATGGAATGAGGCTTAAGAAGAACCTTGTTGACTCTGGAAAATGGATTGTATTAAATTTCCTTGACTTTAGTACATTGTTATAGCGAGCCGAAGTATTCCAGCCTGGAAAAAATAAATCTGGCAAACAGTTTATTTTTCTTTCAGACTCTGAAATATAAGACTGTGAGTCTTATTTGTTTGCTGGAAGAAAAACGTGGTACTTTCAGCAGAGACAGCTCTGGTAGTATGCCAGATTGAGAATAAGAGAGAGCTACGGACAGAGACTCTTACTCCGAGAAGGGATCGTGCACGCCTCTTCAGACCCTACATCTAAGTATAGAACTTGGTCCTTCTTGCCTTTCTTAGCTAAGGTCTGTGTCTTAGCATATTTGGCTAGAAAATGGTGCTTCTAATCCCGTGAGAGCACCACTAGGTATGGCATGACCACCAATATCACAGGATTCTGTGTGGGCTGCCCCCTAAACCATCAGTCCTTTTTGGTGAGCAGTTACCTTTGAGGCGGTGTTTTTGTTTTGTTTTTGTTTTTGTTTTGTTTTGTTTTTTAACATTTATTTGTTTTTGAGAGACAGATCATGAGCAGGGAAGGGGCAGAGAGAGAGGGACACACAGGATTGGAAGCAGGCTCCAGGCTGTGAGCTGCCAGCACAGAGCCCGACATGGGGCTTGAACCCACGAACCGCGAGATCATGACCTGAGCCAAAGTTGTACGCTCAACCGACTGAGCCACCCAGGCACCCCTCAGGCAGTGCTTTTTTTACACTATGACCTGACATTCTTTAGAGGGCTCCAAAGTGTTTAGAATGTACTGGCCCCTTGCAGTTCCTGGGTGTGAGACTCCTTATTAGCCAAGCAGATAACAGTTACAGAAGTGCGGTGCTGTGTTTTTGAACCGCTGCTGGTCGGTGTCCCGAAGTTAGGGAACGACAAGAGTGTCAGTCAGCACACCCCACTTGGAGCAGTGGTCTCAGCCCTGCTTCCCTTTTTTTTTTTTTTTAATGCTTTTTATTTATTTTTGAGAGACAGAGAGAGACAGCTGGAACAGGGGAGGGTGAGAGAGAGAGGGAGACACAGAATCTGAAACAGACTCCAGGCTCTGAGCTAGCTGTCAGCACAGAGCCCGACGCGGGGCTCGAACCCACGAACCATGGGATCTGACCTGAGCCGAAGTCGGAGGCTTAACCGACTGAGCCACCCAGGTGCCCCAGCCCTGCTTCCCTTCTGATGAGTGCCCCGCGACAGTTTGAATCAGTTGGCAAGTGTCTGTCAAGTTCCACCTGTGCTCTAGCTGTGGTTAGAAGCTGTAGGTGATGTGACCATATGATCAGTCACAAGAGTCACTTTTCAGAGTGAGCTGCTAATAATTTTACTGAGACAGTTGCCATATACTGAGTCTGCCCTTCTGGCTTCCAGAATGGGTGGGTGCCTGAACTCTAGGGGATAGAAGAATGCCATGCCTGTCACTGGTCTGTATTCTGAAGGACACTTTGAGCCTTGTTTGAGAACTAACACTTACACACTAAACAATCCAAGAACATGATAGAAAGGTCCTTCTCTTCTGTAATTGTCCCATTACTGCCCCCCAGCCTCCAAATCAGTGTCTCCTCTTCTGTCGAGTCATTCCCACCCTAGACCCTGCAAGCACCTGTCGTCTTCAAATCTTCCTCCCTTCACTCCGTCTGTTGCCGCATTTTTCTTGTCTTCTCAGACTTTAGCTGGTCTCTTACAACTCCTTGTCTCTGCTGTTGTGTAGTGGGTGAAGGTAGCCGTATATGACACTGGAATGAATGGGACTGGTGTGTTCCAAACGTTGTTTAACGAGGGGCACACTTCCTCACGTCGTCACCATCCACTTCCATCCTCACAACTCCACTGAAACTGCTCTTGTCAAGGTCATCAGCGACTTCCCTGTTGTCAAGTTCAGCGGCAGTTCTCTATCCTAATTTACATAAAAGTTCAACAAAGTAGGGCACAATCTCTCTTTTCTTCCCCCTCCCAACACTTGTTTGGCCTCTGTGACACCACAGTCCCTCGTGTTCTCTCATGTCACTGGTAAAACAGAAGCCGCATCCTTTTCTTCTAGACTTCTGACTATTGGAGTGCCCAAGGGCTCAGCCTGGGCCATTTTCTCTTCTCTTTGCTGTCTTTCCTTTCTTCCTGGGTGAGTTCTATTTCTACAGGCTTAACCATCACCTATAAACCAATAACTTCTAGGTTTAAGTCTCTAGGCTGTACCTGTCTTTCAAGCTCCAGACACAGATATCCAGCTTGATGTCCCCACTGGACATCCCCTGGGCTGCCCCTAGCATATTGAAATGGAACTTCTGATTTCTGATCCCACTGCCACCTGCCACCTGCCTGTCAAGCCGGTCCCTTCTCCTGTCCTCCCTCCTCAGTTCAGGGACAGATTCACTGTTTTTTCAAACCAAGACCAACGAGTAATCCTTGATTCTTTCCTTTCTCTCATTATCCACATCTAGTCCATCAGTGAGGCCCGCAGGTCATATCTTTCTGTAATCCCAGTCACCCCACCTCTTCCCGCCACCACTGCCCACCTGCTCTAGACCTGCGCCGTTTCTCACCTAAAGCACGGCAGTCCTTCCCAGCAGTCTTTTCTTTCAACCCTGCCTCTGGACGGCCGATGCCCCCCCAACCCCCACCCCATAGGAGCCAGGGTGGTCTCTTACACACGTGAGCCATTTGCTGGTCCCTTGTTCCCTTGTTTAAAACCCTTCAGTGGCTCCTCGTTGCACTTTGAACAAAATCCCATGGTTTTGCCAGGACTTTGGGGCCCTCCAGGCTCCGGCGCCTGCCTGCTTTTCCAGATTCTTAGCATTTCCCTGCCATCCGCTGCCTTACTCTGTGGTCCCTCAAAACACCAAGGTCTCTTTCTGCACCAGGATCTTTTATTTGCTGTTCTCTCTACTTGGAACTCTTTTATTCCAAATCTAAAAATGTTGACTCTTCCTCATCCTACAGGTCTGGTTCGTATGCTGTTTCTCAGAAAACCTTCTGTGACCACCCTGCTTATTAGCTCCTTCATCACACCTGCCCTTCTCTGAAATTCTCCTCGTTCTTTCTTTATTCAGTTGTCTTCCCAGTATCTCCCCCCACCTGTCACTTCTTGAAATAAGTTCCTTGAGGACAGGGTGAGGGACCATGTGTCTCATCTACCAGTGGCTTCCCAGTGCTTGGAGGACTACCTGGTATGTGGAATATGTCCCACAAATACCTGTGGGATGGTAGAAGGAGTGAATTGATGAGATGCTGACAGATGTAGCCGGGACTACACCTGCCACAGGAGTTCAGTGTCACAGTTCAGATGCAGCTGGTCCTCAGCGACAAGACTGTGGAGATCTGCGTTGCTGGAAAGTGAGAATTTGTTCATGATAGAGCATGGCTTTGAAAAATCGCATTTTTTAAGTACACCCTCCTCTTACTGCTGTTGTGTGAAAACACTCTGGCCTACGGGCGCCTGGGTGGCTCAGTCGGTTAAGCATCCGACTTCGGCTCAGGTCATGAGCTCACAGTTTGTGAGTTCAAGCCCCATGTGGGGCTCTGTGCTGACAGCTCAGAACTTGGAGGCAGCTTCAGATTCTGTGTTTCCCCCCTCTCTCTGTTCCTCCCCGACTCATGCTTCCTTGCTCACTCTCTTTCTCTTTCTCTCTCAAAAATAAAAACATAAAAAAGTTAAAAAAAAAACCACTCTGACCTAAATAGTAGCTTGTAAACTTGTGATCTTCTTTGAGATCAATTTGTGGGCCTCTGTTCCTTCGTTCTCTTTCTTCCTACCAAATAAAACGCCACTGTTGGCAATGGGCAGTCTGGGCTCCCACAACATTCTGTACATAACTTTATCGTATTTCAGTGTTCTAACTGGTTATTATTCTGTTTGCCTTACTAGATCATAAACTCCTTGAGAGCAGGAATTACACTTATTATCCCTGCATCTCCAGTATAGTGTTTGTTGATTGAATCAAGTAGATATTAAACTCAGTTCTAGTTCCTGCAACATGGCCAAAAGACAAAATGATTTAGCAGTTATTTCAGAAGGAAAACTTGTAATCTCGTGTTTCCAAAAATTTGAAATAGTCTAAAGATAGAGTTTATTCAAAGTTTTTAGTTTATAATTCTTAAAAGAAGGTCTGCAATTGAAGCATTGGCATAGCCATAACTACTGTGGCTGATGTGTTGTCTGATCCTGAGGGCAAAGATGGAGCGTGTGCACGCATGTGTGTGTATACGCATGCGCAGAGATGGAATGTGTGTGCGCCACACGTGTGTGTGTATACGCATGCGTGCATATCCCATGATTGATTTTAAAATTCAATGTAATAATCATGTATTGGGCACCTACTGTATTATCCTGAGCACTGCCCTGGAGGTCAGTAAGTCACAGTGAGTGAGATTTGGTCCATGCCTTCCTGGATGTCCTGGTCCCACCAGAAGACACACTCACGAAATAATTGTTAGGAAGGTTAAGTGTACAGAAAGGATCACAAGCACCCAGCTGATGGATGAATTGATTGTACAGCGTTCCACACGTGTGTCCACGTGTGGAGAGGGTGTTGGGAGGGAAGGGAAGTGGGGAGGGAGGAGGATGGGGAAGAAGTGGCATTTGAAGTAGGCCGTGGGAGACAACAAAGATTTGCACACTGTCAGTCGCCATATTGAACATTTTATTTTGAAATGTCATTCCTTTGGTTGTGAACAGACATTTGGTATTTTATTCCTTTATATCATTTTAATTTTGTTAGAGCTGGATTTTGGTTTGGCCTAATTTTACGAAATCTGAAGTCGGGCAGTGTGGTCGTAAGCGGTGCTCAAAAGAATCGTGCTTGTATCCTGGTTTTGAGGAGATGAATATTTAAAATGAGGAGGAAAATTCTTTGGAGGTTGGAGAGGTGGAATGAGCGGACGTGGATTCCCTCAGGGGTGGCTTAGGCCTGGAAGCGTCAGATCGCGGGCAGGCCTAGTGGTCGTGCTGAGAGGGAGAGGTGCGGTCGGAGGGGCACAGACGCATATATCTCTATCTGTGCATATACGCGTGCGAGCATTTGCCTAGGTGGTCCTAAGCCCTGGAAATAAGCCTAATACCTGTGCAGTGTTTTACACCTGTTATGTCATTGAATCTCCCCAACAACCGTGGAAGTAGGTGCCGTCATCGCCGCTCCGCACACGAGGAAGCAGTCACCCAGAGAGGTTGTTCACAGGGTGACAGCGGAGGCGGGCCTCAAACTGCTGCCCGCTGGCCGGAGCATTCAAGGTTAGGGTTTTCTCACGCCACCACAGCTGTCTCGGGGTGCTGGGCCCCAGGCTGGCAGGAAACCGAGTGGAAACACTGCTGAGTGAGGCATCCTTTAAGGCAGCGCGGGACTGAGAGGAGCTGCTCAGTGGGACCCACTTCCATTCCATCCCCTCTTTTGATTGTGGCCTGCATTTTAGGTAACGTTTCCCACGTGAGAGATTTTGTGCCCGGACAGCAGTGCCAACTGTTGTTTTAAGCCAAGACTTTCTGACGTTTCAAAGCCTGTGTCCAGGTGGCCTCTTTGCCCACAAGCCTCTGTAGATACGAGTGAAACGATCCCGCAGAGCAAACACTCTGACCCGGCCCGCCCCACGAGGCACGAGCGGCTGCCTGAACAGTGTCCCCTCGGACTTGGCAACAGTGGGCTAAAGACACAGCTTCTCAGAGGACCCTGTGGCCATGCATTTTAGGAGCTGTAACAGAGTCACATGCAGTGGCTCTGCATGCTTGTCCCCACATGTGAAACTCCTGTTTGGGATAGTGCTACACACAAGGGCCAGGAGCTCCGGGAGGAGAAAGGATTCCCAGTACCAAAGAAGGAGACAGCCTGGGAAACCTAGAGGGGACAGGGAGATAGAATCCCTACATCCACCAAGGAAGGAATCTCCCTAAGAGGAAGCCAGCTCGTTTCTTTTGGGGGATGTTTTCTAAGTACAGAAGAAAACATATTCATTCATGGTCTCCAGGCAGCTTTCTCATTGGGTACAGCTGAATGCACAGGTCTGGGTAACTCCGTCAGGGCTTTTGTCATTCTCCCTTCCTCTTCGCTCTGCTTTCTTCCTGCCTCTGGAGGGCCTGCTCGGGAAGCCTGCTCTTTCCCTGTGCAGGCTAAGGGGAGACACAGCTCTAGGGTGACATTGGTCTTTACATTCATAAAGGCCTGTGGGGCCCCGTTGGGACAGGCCACTCTTAAATCCAAAATAAGTAGTGTGTTTGATGTAATGTAGTATGAGCTCTTCTCCTGGCCCCTGCATCTTCTCTAAGTACATGTGCTTTTAGCGCCTGACAACTCCAGAATGTTGCTTCCCCCTCCTCGCGGAGCGACTCTGGCATAACATACATGGAGTGTGTGGCATCCATCCTTGTAGGTTCTTCAGTAGAAACGTTGGGCTCATGGGGCACCTGGGTGGCTCAGTTGGATAAGCATCTGGCTCTTGATTTTGGCTCAGGTCATGATCTCACAGTTTGTGGGTTTGAGTCCCATGTCAGACTCTGTGCTCTGTCAAGTTGCAGAACCTGCTTGGAATTCTCTCTCCTCCTCTCTCTGCTCCTGCCCTACTTGGGCTCTCACTCTCGTTCTCTCTCACTCTCTCTCTCTCTCTCAAAATAAATAAATAAATAACTTAAAAGTTTACCACAGTTCTGGAGTCCCCACGCACAATTGATTTTGTTGAAGGCGCAATCTCCTGGAACTTCCAAAATTCAGAGTTCCTCCCAACTTCGAGCCACCTCTGTCTCTCAACAAGCTGTGAAGGTTATTATGCACACGTGCATGCACACACGTGTCAATACACACAGATCTGCCTGTCTTGTTCATGTGTTGTCATCAGTAACATGGAGTCATCACTGAGATGAAGGGAGATAGTTTTTAAATTAAAACTCTGATTCAGGTTGGGAAGAACATTGTGTATTTGCCTGGATCCAAATGCTAGAGTCCGTCTCCTACTTGGGTCCGGTAAAACTGTCTGCGTAAGAACAGTGAGTCAAGAGCGCGTTCTGGTAGGTTTCTTCTGAAGCTGAACTCGATGATAGCGCAGTGACTGGGTGCCGTCTTGTGTTGCTTCTTGTGTGTCATTTCTTTCTCTTCTTCTAGGCACTTGAAGAGGCCCAGAAAGCCATCCAGCAGCTCTTCGGCAAAATCAAAGACATCAAAGACAAAGCAGAAAAATCAGAGCAAATGGTGAGTTTAGGTTTCTTCCTGACTTTCTTGTAGTGGAAGAAGAAGGTAGGGTCTTCTCATGACTGGGCTTTTCCTCCCACTTGCTGCCAGCTGCAGCACCCACGTCTCGAAAGCAGGCGCTGTCCGTGCGTTCCACATCAGTTCAAGAGGAGCTGCTAGACGTGCAGTGCCTCACCGTCCCCGCTGCCCTGCACTCACAGCCCTTTTTTAAGTAGGAAAGGTTTTCTCCTTCTCGCCTTGAAATAATGTTCTAGCCATTTTGAATTCCTTTCTGGAGCATTTGTTTATATCACATATTTCTCAGTTGAGATCCACGACATGGCATGAGAACTGGGACTGGCGTTGGGAGGCGGGCCCGATCCTGCCACAAGACGTGCTGCTGGGTTTGCTGAAGTTCTCCCTTGACAAATCTGTGTCCTCCTCGAGGTGCTCAGGAGGCCCCAGCCTCAGCCGCTCCGCCTCCACGGAGGCGCTGTAGTGGGTCAGCTCCCGTACTCGCGTTCTGGCCACGTAATGTAATGTCTCTCGGTTGTCTCTGAACTCCAGTGTCCTCAACCGTAAGCTAAGAGCTGTAACACCTGTCTCAAAGGCTTGTTGAAGACTTAAACGTATGGAGAGCACGGAGCGTGGAACAAGGCTTGTGATAGAAGCCATCCCCAGTGTCACTGCCCCCTACTTCTTTTGGTTATAAAAGCTCCTAAGTCCTTACAGTCTTCCCTCCCTACGTCCTATTGCAGTTTACTCCAGGAACAGACCTGAGGTCACATCTCTGTGCCTCCTTCGGCTCTCCAGTGGCCATTTGGCAAGATAGGGAAGGACACGGAGGGCGAGGGGGCGGGCAGTTTGATAGAGCAGTGAAGACCTCTGAAGCCAGACTGCCTGGGTTCAGATCCAGCCCCTCTACTTACTAACCATGTTATTTAGCCCCTCTGGCCACAGTTTCCTCACTGTAAAAGAGATAGCAGTCTTGGGGACGTCACAGAACTGTGGGGACCAACTGAAATGACGTGTCACACAGGCCCGGAGTGAGCATCAGTTGTTGCCGTCCTTACCGTTAGCTCTTCCTCTTCCTCCTCCCAGGCAGGCAGTGTTACCCACCTTAACCACCAAACTAGGAGTCGAAGGAAGAGATCTCTTCAGAGGGGAAAAAAAAATACTGTTGCTTTGTCAGAAAATTAAATAGTCTTTGCGGGGAGCTGTATGTCGTCAGGGGGGGATTTGGATTTGTGGTTCTTTCCCCCAGGGTGCGCTTCCCCCAGCACTATCTGTGGGCCGTTTAAGCATGAACATTAGTAGATGTTTTAATTTAAAGCAGTTTGCTTTCCTGGATGGCGCTTTGCTAAAGGGAAGAAGAGGTAGGACTGAAGAGAGAACGGGTGTTTGCTGAACGCCATCAGTGTGCCGAATACCATGCCACAGATGTCCCTTTGTACAAGTGATCTAATTCAGCCCTCACGGCAGCTTTATGAACTAGGTTTTATTACCACTATTCTTTGTATGATTACCCATCTTATTGATGAGACTGAGACTCAGCGAGGCTAAGTAGCTTCTCTAGGACATTCGATGGGCTGAGATTCAACCCTGGAGCTGCCTAACTCCAAAACCTGCCACTCGTATTTTATCCTGGTTGGGCTGCCACTGGGTAACAGCTAAGGTACATTCACTACGGGTGTTCTGTTTAGGCGGCGCTCTCTGGGACTTTGACCCAGCATCCCTTGCTTGAGCTGCCGTTAAGGGTGGTGTCTAGAGAAGCATAGGCTATGCGATGGGGAGGGATGGGAGGTGCTGGGCGTGGAGACCCGTTAGCTCGGTGCAGAGCAAGGGGCGTCTGAAGGAGTAGAAAGGGGCAGTGTTTGTGACGAGGCACTGGACGAGTTCTCTGGATTTAATGACTGACTAATGACGCAGGGATGACAAGAGTCATAGATGACTGTGACTTCTAATATAATAGTTAAAGACCCCTGATGGTAGCTGCGGAGGTAAGGAACCTCAAAAGAGGTGCCGGGATTTTTTTGTAAGAAAGAAGGTAATGATTTCAGTGTTGAAAGTGGGTTGTCAGATTCTGGGACCAAACTCCTGTGTCTAGTTCACTGTACCGCTCCTGATCTTTTTCCCTAAACTTAGTTATTCCATGCAGAAGTGGTAACAGGTTCTTAACGTGTTGTTTCCCCCTGGACGCTAGAAATAGAGATACTGATGGCCTGAGAGAGGCAGAGAGAGAGGCGTGATGAGGAAGTCCCCGTGAAAGGACTTTTCCTGCTAAGATCCAAGTCAGCTCGGCAGGTTTGTGGGTGTGGAACTAAGGTGGGAGGGTTATGATCTTCACTTTATGAGTTTACCCGGGGGAATCAAACTCTGAAAAACCAGATCACGTGAAGATAACTCACTGCCGAGTTTTTAACTTTTTTTAAAGTTTATTTATTTTGAGACACAGAGAGAGAGCAAGAGTGTATGCACATGAGCTGGGGAGGGACAGAGAGAGGGAGAGAAAGAATTCCAAGCAGGCTCCATGCAGAGCCTAACCCAGGGCTCGATCTCAGGAACCATGAGATCATGACCTGTGCCGAGCTCAAGAGTCAGACGCTCAACCAGTGGAGCCACTCAGGCGCCCCTCATCCTAACCATTTATAACTATACGGTTCAGTAGTACTATGTACATTCATTTGTGAGAGATACACTATTTTTTAAAGATTTTTTATTTTTTTTAAGTAATCTCTACACCCAGCGTGAGGCTTGAACTCACAACCCAAGATCAAAATTTGCATACTCTACTGACTGAGCCACCCAGGCATCTCCAGAGTTTTTCACTTTTAATGGGAGATAGATCTTTCCAGTGACTAGAAGGCTTGTGCCTGGTGTCCAGGGCACTCCCTTCCTTCCAGGTATCAAAGAACTTGGAAAACCAAATTGCTCATCAGAAAGCTTCTTGGTCAGCATGAACTAAGGCGGTTTAGTGGAACATTCTACCTAAGTGTTAGTGAAGTTGGAGAATTATTCCCACCTCACTGCTAAGTGTGCTTTTCTGGTGACTAAAATACACTTGTATTCCCACGTACAGACTTTCTTTCTCTTGGATCTGCTCGGTCAACACTGTCCAAGTTTTACTCCCCCAATTTTGTTCTCGGTTCCCAAAGACTTTACGTCTCCTCTATGATCGTACATATTAAGCGTATGTTATGAGGGTTACATTTTAATCTTCTTGAGATTTGAGAGCAAGCCTTTGTTGGGGATCAGGCAGTAAAGTCTACTTCCATGAATAAAGACCCTCTCAATAGAAGGGTCCACTAATACTGTCCATTTTGTATTGAACCTGACAGCCCCCGTGTCAGAAGGCATACTTTTCTTTAAAAAAAAAAAAAAAACCTTGTTCAAGAGGAGATGTGCTGAACCCAGCTCCTGGACCACATTCTCCATACTAATTTGCTATTTGGATCACTCCACTTGAGGTGAAAAAGAAAGTTCATTTCATTCTCACAATTGAGGATTTTCTACCCCTGGGCAAAGTCTTCTGAGAAAAATGCCCAGATGAAATTCGGATGGGCGGATTGGAGGTTGTGTTGACTATACAGTATGAGAACATCTGTGTTTTCTCCAAGGGCTAACCTGAGGTTTTTTTCCCTGGCTTCATTTACCGTATTTTCTTGCAGGGCTTTTTGCAAATGAATTTACATCTTTCTTAACCTTCCTTTTTCTCCTGTGGTTTTTCCATATTTAGGTTAAGGAAATCACCCGCGATATTAAGCAGCTAGATCATGCCAAACGCCACCTGACCACCTCGATCACAACGCTGAACCACCTGCACATGTTGGCAGGCGGCGTGGACTCCCTCGAGTGAGCAGTGTCAACCCTCCCTGTGGGGCCCACCACCAGTGAACGTGCCACATAAAGCAAATGGCAGCATAGGTTTTTTTTTTTAACTTCTCAGCCAAGTACTTCTCCTGCCCCACTTTCTTCGGATTGGTCTCAAATGTTAATCACCATTTTGGCTTTGTACCTCCTGGTGTCCAAAACGTAGCAAACACCTGGCACTTTTTTTGTTGTTTGTTTGTTTGTTTGTTTTTTAATTTATTTTTGATACAGAGAGAGACAGAGCATGAGAGGGGGAGGGGCAGAGAGAGAAGGAGACACAGAACCGGAAGCAGGATCTAGGCCCTGAGCTAGCTGTCAGCACAGAGCCTGACACGAGGCTCGAACCCATGAACCTGAGATCTGACCTGAGCCGAAGTCAGAGGCTTAACCAACTGAGCCACTCAGGCGCCCCAACCTGGCACTTTGAAGTGAGGTGCAAAGGTGTGTGAAAGGGACCCAGACAGCGCGTGGAGCATGACTCCAAGAATACGAGTCATTTAAGTGTGGCAGATCTCTACCATTCAGGCCAGCAAGGTTGTTCAGGACTGTGATGGCTCCAACGGCCTCTGCCATGGCAAGGTTTCCTACTTGTGTTGGGCTGAGTCACACTGCCATTGGGCGTTTAGTATAGAGCTTTGATTTATCATTCATCCCATCTTTTTTTCTCCAACCCGTTTTTTATTTTATTTGTTATTTATTTTTTTTTAATTAATTTTTGAGAGGGAGAGAGCACACACTCAAGTTGGGGAGGAACAGAGGGAGAGAGAGAATCCGAAGCAAGCCCTACACTGTCCACACAGAGCCCGACGCTGGGCTTGAACTCACGAACTGTGAGATAATGACCTGAGCTGAAATCAAGATTCAGACGCCCAACCGACTGAGCCACCTAGACGCCCCCCAGCCTACTTTTTTCAAAGTCTTTTTCAAATACTGTAGCATCCTGTGAGGTTTTTAGAGGAGCTCTAGGGAATGATGTGTGAGGATGCTAGATATCCTATTCAAAGAAAGAGTTGGCTATTTACCGCATGAAGCAATCCGAAGGCCTGTTTTACTAGTAGGTTCTGACAGGCCAGTTCACTTCTGTGGTCTGTCTCAGGCTGAGAATTCCCCCTGCCCCAGTGTCCGTGAAGTCTCACATATAGACCATGAGCATCTTCACAGAAATTTAGATGCAGCATCCAAAGCTAGGGGGAGGAGAGGGTCAGACTCCTTCCTGGTCTCTCTAGGCATTGTGTGAGCTCCAGCCAATCCTGGCCCATCCTCCCCAAGCAGTGATCAGAGAGAAGAGCCGACCAGTGGGACACTAGAGGAGCAGTCCCTTGTCCGTTGCCCCAGATGCTGTGTTTCCCACCAGACCATCAGACCCAGACCAGACAATGGTAGCAACATAACACATTGGCCTGAGCTTGGTACTGTCTTTTTAAAAGCGTCTTTTTTTTTTTTTTAAATGCCTAAGGGAAGTCATAAATTACTCATTTAATTTAAAAGCTCCACCCTAATGAAAAATTTAGAACTAACAGTTTGTCCTTCCTTATGTAACTGTTGATTTTATTAGCCTCCTTTTATTTAAGCTTCATTAACATTAGCAGTAATGAAAGTAGACCTATCTGAGACAGAGTTGCTTAACATTGGCTTAAAACCGACAGATCTGAGCTAAATACATATAAACTGCCCTTTGTCCTAGGCTGGGAAGATGTGTTTGGTTTGCCCCTATGCTATAATCCTCAGATAGTAACATTCTTATTATCCCTTATCTCTGTTAAAAGCCTACTAATCCCATAATGCCCAACCTAAATCCATAGTCGTCCCAGAGTCCCCCTCCCCCACCCAGTGAGGCGCCATCATTCCCACATTCTCTTGTACCTCCCACAGCGCATAACTTGTACTTCTGTTTAGAACTCAGTTTATCCTACTTGATATTAGTTAGATGTTAGTTTATCCTACTGGATATTAGTTGGATACCAAGTATCCTACTTGGTATTAGTTAGAGAGTTGGCTCTCTCTCTTTCTTACTAAACAGTGTCACCTTGAGGACTTTAACTAGGTCTTACTTTTTTTCCAGAAGCAGTGCACAGGACCATATATATTCAGTGCTCAGTAGTACCAGATCGAGTTGATGTCTATTTTGGAGCTCAGACTAGACTGTTCTGTGTCTGTATCTAGTATCCTTAGTGTTTTTCTAGAGTTCTCAACTTCTTGTTTCCTTGCAGAGCCATGACCAGGCGACGGCAGTATGGAGAAGTCGCTAACCTTCTTCAAGGTGTGATGAATGTTCTGGAGCACTTCCACAAGTACATGGGAATTCCGCAGATCCGGCAGCTTTCCGAGAGGTAAAATGTCGTTGGAGAAAACAATCATCTGCTTTCAGAAAAGACTGTACTAGGTTGCGCTTGAGCACTTAGCTCGTTATGTTCGCTGCAGAATCTTGGGAGAAGGAAACCTCCGGTGTCATCTGATCTGTCTCTGTGGCACAGATGTCCTGTCTACCTCACCCCTCACCAACTCCTTGCCGCATCCTCTGAAGTAGTCTGTACTAGGTAGCTGCTGGCCTGGCCTCCCCGGAGGGCAGCTGGCACGTCGTACATGTGCACAGCTCTTGGTTGTCCACATTTGTGAAGGAAACTCTTCCAGTTGTCTGTTTCCTTATAACAAATCACCACGGCCTTAGTGGCTGACAACACTGTAATTGGCCTCCCTCAGCGTGAGCAGCTCGCCTCTGCTTCATGCGGCGTCAGCTGGGGTGGCTCAGGAGGGGCCAGAAGGATCCATGGCTCACTCTCATGGCAGGCAAGTGGGTGTTCACTGTGCGCTGGGAGCTCAGCTGAGGTGCCCTCCATGGGCTGCTCGGTCTTCCTCATGGCTGGGTCCCCGGAGAACTGGACCTGGGAAGTCACATAGGCTGCCAGGATTAGGGAGGAAGGAGCATAGTCTCTCCCACACTGCTTCCCCCTCTGGGAGGAATGTCAGGGTCCCACTGACAGAAAGAGCACGTGGGATGGGCAGTACTGCTGTGGTGGTCGTTGGAGAATCTTGTTTGCCACTAGAACTTCAGATGTGACAAAATGATGACTTAACCTCTTTGTTCTTACCTCTTTGAATTCCAATCCCAGATTCAGAGCCAGTAGAAAGGAAGGCTGATGCTTAGAAGGAAGATGAAGATTCTAAACGAGAGTGGGAGGGGGGTGAATTCGGTGTCTTTTCTATTAGAAATCGCAGGAAGTAGAGTACTGAGAAGGTAGAGATGATCACGATCAGTGAATCCTAACCTTTCTTGCAACGAAGTAGAGATAAGGGGGTGTCATCTTCATTTCTGCCTTCTTGATAAGGCCTGCTTGCTGTAGGCCTCTTTCTCCTGAAGTTTCTGTATTTATAATCATGTCAGTAATTATGAAGTAATACAGGTATATGTTTTCTTTATTTTAAAAAAAGTCAGGCATGCCTGGGTGGCTCAGTCGGTTACGTGTCTGACTTTGGTCAGATCTCACAGTTTGGGACCTCGAGCCCTGCATCAGGCTCTGTGCTGACAACACAGAGCCTGAAGCCTGCTTCGAATTCTGTGTGTGTGTGTGTGTGTGTGTGTGTCTCTTCCCTCCCTTTGCCCTCGCCCCCCCCCCCCGCTGTTCTCTCTCTCAAAGATAAATATACATTAAAAAAATTTTTTAAGTCAAATATACAGGTCAAACCAAACTGCCATTTAGCTACACCTCTAGTTGCTAGTGCTGCCTATACAGGCAGTGACTGTTACCAGCTTAGTGTGTCTCCCTCTAGATAGTTATCGTGTGTTTACCTAAATTTGTAGTTTCAGTTTGTGATTTTCTTTTCTTTTATTCTTTTATTATTATTTTTTAAATTTATATATTTGAGAGAGAGAGAGCACGTGGGTGAGGAAGAGGCAGAGAGAGGGGGAGAGAGAGAATCCCAAGCAGGTTCCATGCTGTCAGCACAGAACCCAGCATCGAGCTCAATCCCACCAACCGTGAGATCATGACCTGAGCTGAAATCAAGAGCTGGATGCTTAACTGACCGAGGCACTCAGGTGGCCCACTTTTGTTTTATTTATTTATGTATTAAATTAACTTATTTATTTTGAGAGAGAGACAGAGAGAGAGAGAGAGAGAGAGAGAGAGAATCCCAAGCAGACTCCGCACCATCAGCACAGAGCCCGATGTGAGGGTGGAACTCATGAACCATGAGCTTGTGACCTGAGTTGAAGTCGGATGCTTAACTGACTGAGCCACCCAGGCGCCCCTTGTTTTATTTTAAATAAACAGTTTCATACCATATCCTTCATTCTGAAGCTTACCTTTTGGTTTTAACCTCTCAGCGTATTTTAGAAGATTTTTCTACATTGATACCTGGAATTCCATAGTATAATATACCACAGATTATTTAACCATTTTTGTATCACTAGATTGTTTGCTTCTAATTAAAAACAATTTTTTAAATGTTTTTTATTTATTTTTGAGAGACAGAGAGAGACAGCTTGAGCAGGGGAGGGTCAGAGAGAGAGAGACACACAGAATCTGAAGCAGGCTCTAGGTTCTGAGCTGTCAGCACAGAGCCCAACGCAGGGCTCGAACCCACGAACCGTGAGATCATGTTTGCTTCTAATTTTTAAAATCAACCCCTTTTTGCACATCTGTAAATATTTCCCTAGGATAGATGTTAGGTCATGGGTAATGTAAGTTTAAAATTTTAATGGCGGCTTCCCACTTACCCTCCAAAGAGACTGTTTACAGCACCATCTGCATGGTGTGGTCCCCGTCTTCCCACACCCTCAACATGCTTTATATGATCAGTTTTCCTTTTTCTTTTACCGATGGATGAAAAATAACATCCAGGTCCTTTCATTTCCATTTCTCTGGTAACTACTGAGAGTGGTTTTCAGTTAATTATTGACCATTTGCATTTCCTTTGGAATGTCTGTTTACCCTTCTTCTCTTTGTATTTTGAGTCATTTCTTTCTTTCTTATTGTTTTGTAAGAGTTCCCTGTATATTCTGGATGTTAATCTTCATCAGATCTGGTAGATCTTGCCTGTAAAACCATCTGGATGTGTTACTATTTTCAGGGCAGACCCCTGACTCTCACTGCGGTTTCTTCGATGATAATTGGTCTATTCGGGTTTCCTACTTTTTTTTTTAATTGCATTAATATATACATAACATAAAAGTTACCATTTTAATCATTTTTAAGTATACAACTCAATGGCATTACATATATTCAGAATATTATATAACCATCACCACTTCTATTTCTAAAACTTTTTCATTACCTCAAACAGAAACTCTTACCCATTAAATAATAACTTCCGTTACTTCCTCTCTCTCACCTCTGGTAACTTCTGTTCTATTTTCTGTGTCTGTGATTTACCTGGTCTAGGTACCTCATATAATATTTGTTCTTTTGCACCTGGCTTATTTTACTTCGTATAGTGTTTCATGGTTCATCCATGTTGTAGAATGTATCAGAATTTCATTCCTTTCTAAGGCTGAGTATTTCATTGGAAATATATACTATGCATTTTGTTTATCCATTCATCTGTTGATGGACACACAGGTTGCTTCTACCCATTGGCTGTTGCATGACAGACTAGGCAAATGGACTCTGTGCCATTTCTTATTTCTATCAAAAGTCTGGTGCATCTGACTCTTACTCCATTATAAGATAATCTGTTTTTGTTTGATTTTTATTTTGTTCTGAAAGCATTTGAAGTTGGGAAAGGGGGTCAGGAAATTTACTAGGATATAGGTCCCTTGTCTTTCATGTTGCTCTGTACTTACTGTATCTTGAGTATAAAGACTCGAGTTTCAAAACTAGAACTACCCTATGACCCAGTAATTTCACTACTAGGTATTTATCCAAAAGATACAGAAATGCTGATTCGAAGGGGCACATGCACCCCACTGTTTGTAGCAGCACTATCAACAATAGCCACATTACGGGAAGAAGGCTAAATGTCCATCGACTGACAAATGGATAAAATGGTTTGTCTATACAATGGAGTATTACTCAGTGATCAGAAGGAATGAAATCTTGCCATTTGCAACAACGTGGATAGAACTAAAGTGTATTATTTTAAGTGAAATAAGTCAGTCAGAGAAAGACATCATATGACTGCATTCATATGCGGAATTTAAGAAATAAATCAGATGAACATAGGGGAAGGCAAGGAAAAATAAGATAAAAACAGAGAGGGAGGCAAACCATAAGAGGCTCTTAAATGCAGAGAACAAACAGGGTTGCTGCAGGGGAGGTGGGTGGGAGGACGGGCTAATGGGGGTGGGCATTAAGGAGGGCACTTGCTGGGATGAGCACTGGGCGTTCTATGTCAGTGATGAATCACTAGTTCTACTCTTGATATCACTATTACCGTCTATATTAACTAACTTGGATTTAAATAAAAGTTAAAAATAAATAAAAATTTAAAAATTTTAAATAAATAAAGACTCATGAGTTTCTTAAGTTGGGAGACATCATTCGTTATTTCGTTGAGTAGTTTCTGTATGCACCGTTCTCTATTCTCTCTGTGGAAAGAATTCCTAAAATTGGAACTTCTAGATCTACTGTCATATTTCTTAATTTTTCTTTCCTACTTTGCATCTCTTTTTCCCTCTTCTAAAAAGGCTGAATTCATCAACTCAGCCTTACCAATATTTTAAATTTTTTTTAATGTTTGTTTATTTTTGAGAGAGGGAGAGAGAGACAGAGTATGAGCGGGGGAGGGTCAGAAAGAGACGGAGACACAGAATCCAAAGCAGGCTCCAAGATCTGAACTGTCAGCACAGAGTCTGACACGGAGCTCGAACCCAGGAACTGGGAATTCATGACCTGAAGTCAGCCGCTCAACCAGCTGAGCCACCCAGGCGCCCCAGCCTTACCGTTTTAATGTATTCCTCAGTCATGCCCATTCTGCCGTTTGGCCCAGCTGTTGAGTTTCTGTTTCAACAACCCCACTTTAATCTGTAGGATCTCTACTTGATTCTTTTCTCACGGGCATAATATCCTCTTAAATCTCTCGGGATGTAGGGTCCATGTCTTTTAAAGCTCTGAGTTGCCTGTTCTGTTTCTTTGTCCTCTGGTAGAAGATCTTCGGTTTGCTGAGCGTGGGGACTCTTTCTTGGTATTAGCATTCCTCCAGTGTTGGGTGATTTCTAGCTGAAAGCTCACTTTTGGCTCTCAGCTTCTCTGTCTTTCTGATCAGGGATGCTCTTTTATTGCCACCCGCCAGTGACAGAGATGGGGGCTGTGCCGCTCAGCTAAGTACCACAGGTGGCTCTTCTGTGGTGAGGTGGGGCTGGCGCTGCCCAGCAGATAGGCCAATGGCAGGTCTTCTGGGCTGGGGGTTCCCTGCCGTGCCTGGGGATTGTCAGCTCTATGGCCACTGCTGGGGTTCTCAGACGCATATCCACTCCTGACCTGGCCGCACAAGGCAGGGACACAGCCCTGGACGCTGGCTTGGTTACTCCTCCATCCCACTGGCGTTCACTTCCTGCCCTTGGTCTCTGCTACCCTCATGTCTTCCATTTTTGAAAAGCAGTTGTCAGCAATGGTTTCCTTCTTCCATCCTGTGCTCCCAGGTAGTCCTCTGATCTAACGTGCCACTTCTTTTCTTGCTGGGTCTGGATTTTTATTAAAATCTCTGTATTCTGTCTAAGGATTTGGGGCGGAAGGGGCGATTGCAGCATGGACTCAGTGTGTGTCATATAGTGGCAATGCCAGAGAACCGTTAGGGCAATAAGAACCGAGCTTGGCAGCATACTAGGGAAATCACCACCCTTTCCCCATCCTTCCTAACTCCTCACACTTAGAACTGGCCGATCGCCATATCACACTGTGGGCATGAAGTAGGCAAGGGAGCAGACAAATGGGTCCATATGAGCTGCCAGGAAGGAGGAAGCGTGGATGGAGAAGGCAGACTTGCTCTCCAGGGATGGAGGAGGAGAAGGGAAGGTACTATCCCCTCCCCTTATCCTCGTGATAATCCAGAGTTAATCGTTTTTCTAATCCACTTATTCTTTCCTTCAGTTACCTAAAGGATATATACTATGGACTTTCTATATCCTAGGCCCCATGCTGGGGTTACTGAAGGCACTAAGTAAGAAATACATACACTCTGCCCTCAGTGAGTTCACCATAGCTGTGTGGAGAAGAGAGACACTAGTAGAAGATTTTAGTGGCATGGATATAACACAGCTGGTAGACGCTGTACAAGGAATAGCAGGACCTCAGAAGAGTAATTGAAAAGCTTTGCCTTTGGGGGCTGAGGGCAGGGGTGACAGAAGAGTCCAGTTTCCATCTGATCTTAAAGAATAGGTAGGATCTTACCACCAAAACAAGAAGAGAGGAGAGAACATCACGGTACTTTGGGAGACCATGGAGTATGAAAGGCTATGTGGGTAGGTAGGGTCAGATTTTATATACCATGCTTAAGACTCCTTTATCTTGTGGACAGTGAAAGATCTTAAGCAGGGAAGGGCACGATCTCATTTGTATTCTGTAAAAGTCTGATGGATTATAGGTACAAAGGACTGGAGATTGAGACTATGTTCTGGACTAGAAAAGATAAGAACCTTACCAAGACAGTGGCCATGGGGTCAAGGAGATGTGTTGAGGGATTGGTTACCAGTTGGTTGTGTTGGTTAAGCATTGTTTGTTGTTGTTGCTTTAATTATTTTAGAGAAAGCGAGAGTGAGTACAGACAGGGGAGAGGGGGAGAGAGAGAATGAGTGAGAATTCCAAGCAGCCTCCACACTCAGCATGGAGCCCGACACAGGGCTTGATCCCACAACCGTAAGATCGTGACCTGAGCGGAAATTCAGAGTCAGATGCCCACGCAGGTGCCCCTTCGATGGGCATTACTGATGGCAGAAATATGGCAGAACCGAATTCTATTCCTAATTGTTTGTAGGGACAAAGAAGACATACGATAGGATGCTCTCTTTTAGGATTCTGCTTTTCAATCTTTTTCAAAGAGGTGGTTTTATACATGTGAAGGAACTTTGTGATCACTGTTGTAAGACAGTCTCTTCAAAAAGAGAAAATCTGACATTCTAGCAATATATTTCAGGGCTTCTACCATTCATTATCATGTAGACTGTTGCAAACAAAGGAGGATTTACTTTTCTTTTAGTTCATTTCACAGCTTCTGTTTGCAAAACTTCTGTGTAGGTGATACAGAATATGTGCTACTAAGTAACACCAGAAACAACTCGAGGAGAAATCTCTTGTTTTCAGTGCTTGACTACAAATATTTTTCAAGGGATACTAAAAGTTTGAGGAAAGTCCAAGTTTCTTATTCCTAGCGTCTTTTCTGGTGAATTCTCCTCCCTTATGTTTACATAAGTGTTGGTAGAACCATCTGGAAATGATAGAAGTAGCTGTTTGTGGGGAGGGGGGCAGGGGAAAAGGCAGCAGAGTACACCCTATCAGTTGCTTTAGTTTCTCCAGTTTAATATCTTGCTGTCCGTAAGTTGCAGAAGTCATGTGAAAGGTTGCATTTTGAAGCCTTTGCCTGTATGTTTCAAATACAAAGTTCATGGACCTTGATTTGAATATAGCTGTTTCTTCTAGCTACCCTTCTAGAAAATGCTTAAATGTTAATATAGCATTGAAGGAATGATTTTTTAATATCATCTTTACATTTCAAGCCTCCTGGCTTAAGAATATTCATGAAAACAACTGTTTCTAGTAATCAGTCCATATTTCCTGAGAAAGAATGGAAGATTCTTATATTCTTCTGAAACCTGTAAAACCCCTGAATTGAAAAATATTGTTGAGGACTATAGCTAACTTCTTATATGAGAGAGATACTTGACAGGTTGGGGGGAGGGGAGGGGGTGTCACGTGGTGTAGCAATGGAAGAAATTGGAAAATGAAAAGGTCTGACTAACTGTGAATTTGACAAGTTCTCTCTGAAAGAACTTCGGTTTCAAAAGTGCAAGGGCTGTACTTGATGATCTCCAATTGTCCCAACGGATACCTCTAAGATTCTGGGGTGGGATTCTGTACAGAGCTTGTCTGTTTGGAACTAGAGCATCTGGCTAACCTAATGAGCCGATCTGTCCAGTACCAACTTTGGGAGGTCCGCCTGTCGGAAAGTGCCGAGGGTGTTTTCTCCAGGACAGCCGTTCACAAGGTAACGGGGGCGTCAGGTTACTCTACACGTAGATGCCTAACTGACTTTTATAATGTGCTATATCCTTCTGCCGCCATCCTCTGTGCAAAGGTCACCTTTGAACAGCCCTTGATCCAGTGGCGTGGAGGGGACTAGAGCTTGTTCGGTTGACCCCCCTCTCTGAACAGCACAGCGACTCCTTTGTTTCCTAAGTGGGATCAACACCGAGTTGTCCCTACACACAGACCGAGCTTACTCGGATACCTGGAGGCGTTTTCATTTGCCCTATTCTCTGTTTGTTGTAGATACGTTCCCTAGTCATTTTTATGAAAATCGTGGTAGCTCAACTCTTTTCTGCTTACAGAGTCTCAGTCAGTCTGTCTCTTTACAGTAGGAACTTACTTTTCATCGTTAGAAGAGGAAGGAGTTAGGCCCAACATGTGTTCCCTTGGGGTTGACTTCTTTCTAGGATCCTGTTTAGACAACTGAGTGTAAAGACTATATTACATCTCACCCTGAAAATGCATGGAATCATGGTTTTGATTATAGATACATCATTCAGGGGCGCCTGGGTGGCTCAGTCGGTTGAGCGTCCAACTTCAGCTCAGGTCATGATCTCATGGTTTGTGGATTTGAGCCCTACGTTGGGCTCTGTGCTGACATCTCAGAGCCTGGAGCCTGCTTCCTTTTCTGTGTCTCCCTCTCTCTCTGCCCCTCCCTCGTTCATGCTCTGTTTCTCTCTGTCTCAAAAATAAGTAAACATCAAAAAAAATAGATACATCATGTCAATAAGGGAAGTGGTTGGTCTTTCATCTGGGTCACCAATGGACACTTCGGGAGCTATGCTCAGAAACATTTATGCTCCAGAGCCTATTCTTAGAGATAAAGCCCCAGCATTAATTACACATCCAGCTGGCAGCCACCTGTGAAGGTGCCTGCTGGGCCCGCCAGCACTGGAAAGGTGGGTGCGGGGCAGAATCTGGCCCGGAGAGGACAGTGGGAGGCATCCCGTACAGGCCTGCGTCCCTGTGGTCTCACTTCATGACTCTCCCTAGCCGTGGCCCATGTTGGGGACATGACTTGTTTACATGTGGCTCACTGGTGGCACAGCTAGGTCTACGCTACCTTGAGACGTGACTTTGAAAATGGATTGGAGAAGATGGCCAGGGCGTCCTCCCTCTGGGAGTAGTACGAGGCCTTGTCATAGGCTCCGGCTGTCTTTTCAGGCACCCTGGCAAGCATGTGGGGTTCGCAGGTGATGGAGTGGGAGGAGTGGAAGAGACAGAGCTGAGATGCTCAGGAGCCCTGAGAATGTGACGTGAATGTCCCTCACTTGGGGTGGAGCTTCCCCTCCAGGAATTGTTCCCGTGGCTTAGGAGGGAACCGGTGCTGTCTGTGTGCTACCAGGGGGCCCGAGGCTCTGGAAGCTCGCTCTGTCCTGTGACCTGCCACCGGGGAGGCCGTCTGCCGGGCCTGCCATGTGCAGTCACGAGACTTCGAGGTACACTTGTATGGAAGCAGCTTCCCTTCTCTCCTGTCAGAGCTCACACTCCACGCACCTTTCCCATTGTCCGTTGGGCAACTCTAGACAGCGGGCCCTGATTGCGACCTGGGGGATAGCTTAGTAATTATAGCTTTGTCTGTCACTGAGCGAGTAAGGAGGCTGCAAACCCACCTATAGGAATGGTTTCAGAAGTTTTGAAGACAGTGGAAGAACCCTGGAAAGTATTGGGAAGAAAGCATACTTATAACTATGCCACAGAACAAAGAGATTGTTTGGGGTCCTGCCTATCCCCTCATTAAAAAAAATTCTCAGCCACAGCTGAATAGCCAAAGGAATTGTGGTTTTGAGCCATTTGCTATTTCTAAAAACTTTACAGAGTTAGTTCCAAAGTGACAGGGTGGAGACCAAAAAAGGAAGAACACTATTTTATGGTGCTTTTAGCAAAGGTGAAATATTTGCCTCGGGCTCAGGGCCATCCAGCTCCCGGGAGATGGCTGGTGCGCGGTGTCTGCTCCTGCGGCCGGGGCAGGCGCCATCAGTGCAGGAGGTGCTGAGGTGCAGTTGCTTTCTCCTCCCGGCTGCTTCTCCTCTCCTCGAAGCCAGCAAGTACTTATTGAGCTCCCGCTGTACATGCAAACCACCAGGTTAAATCCTGACCTCACCCCTCTTTTGGACTCTTTTTTGTTGTCAGTCTTCTGAGTGAACTTCATCTTCTTCAGTGGCCTTCACTCCCAAGTAGTAGCTCATTTTATCTCTCAGATCGTTTTCCTTTTTCCTTTAGAAAACACCCTTTTCGTTTATTTGTTAAAACTTAGGATCCTGATGTTGGTTTCAGGGTTGAAAAAATCAGCATTTCTGAGGCAATTTGGAGCCCTCCTGCATTCTATACTCCAACGGGAAGGAGAGACGTCGTAGCAGTGATCCAACATGCATTTCTGTTGGATCGGGCATTATTACCGAGCATTTTCCCACAGCAGAGCTACCCCCTGATGACACTCAGTGAAGATTAACATATCCTACCTCACACCAGGTCGGGGAAGGCCTCGATGAACTTTCGGATATAGAAAATCCATCGTGAGAATAAACCCAATGACTGGGGCCTGGTCATAAACCTGCTCCTAACTAGTCTGTGACCTCTCTTACTCAGCCACACCTCCCCACTTTCCAGACGATCTCCAAAGACTTCGACAGTCCTGACCCTTATCGATCTGTGCATAATGACTTACAGACATAAGAGAATGACACCAGGCAGTGACATGTTCTCTTTTCCCTACAGAGTGAAGGCCGCCCAGACTGAGTTAGGACAGCAAATCCTGGCCGATTTTGAAGAAGCATTTCCTTCCCAGGGCACCAAGGTATTGTTTTGCATTTTCCCTCTAGTCTTAGACATTATCACCCTTCTCGCCCGATTTACACTCGCTACCGTGACTTCCTTTACCAGCCAGCAGTGCTGGCCGGCAGCCATGGGTCTGTTTGCTAAAGGTTCAGGGCAGCGAGGCCATCTCTGATTTTCCGTATCCTAAAGCATGTTGATTCTTCATCTGTGTTCTCCCAGCATCAAAACGTGAGGATTTGTTTTGGTTTAATTTACTGTGTGTCAAGCCTAATATCTCATCTGCCCAGTAAATTCCTTTATTCTCACAGATGTATTAAAAAAAAAATCTTCAAGCCGGAGTGTTTTTTAGGATCGTTACATAACTTACTGGTTTCAGTTTGGTGAATAGACAGCGGGGAGGAGCAGCTGCAGGCTTACGTAACTCTCCAGCTGACACAGTTAGGAGACTCCCTTTTAATGATCAGAATCCTGTCCTTTGGGACCGATCCCTTTAGCTCTCCGGTGGCGCGGCTGTTTGTGTGGTGTCTGCGGAGGCCGCAGTATTTCGCTTGTGAGCTGTGGTTGCACTTCTCCCGTACGAGCCTTGCCTCACTTGGCTGTCAGTGTGCTTGGGTCACTGCTTTGCGCTCTAACTGTAGCAGGTGTAATCTTAGTGCTTTGCACGTGTCGGGGAGAGAAGAACCTTCAGAAGCTTACTTTCTCGATCATTGGAGCTGTTGCAAAATAAATTATTCAACACAAATGAACCAAAGCACACACAGGAGAGCAGCGTTCCTCACTGCACTTGGCGGGTGGAGAGGGGGATATACGTTCATTTACTGGCCCAGAGACGTTTCCTGGACCCGCTCTATAATTCAATAACCGGAAATATCTTAATCATGTTTCTTTGGGCTCCATCAAAGAAATTTAGGAAGTAGGTGGGAGTAGCTGCCCCAGCTTTGTAGATTACTTCCTATAGGAAACCTGCTCTCGGTTTGAATGTCTGCAAATATTATGGCTACCTTCTAGTAATCAGATATTTTATTTGTAGAACATGTTCTTTTCAGGACTTTTTTTTCTCTTTGTTCATTCGATACAGCAATAGGATATGGATGCTGTCTGTAAAAAGAGATTGCAAGGTGGTCACAAAGTATAAGCACCAGACTCTTCTTAGTCCCAGGTCTGTTTTACTATTTGCTCTGCTACCTAGGCCAGTTTCAAGAAGTTTCAGAAAGATGTGAATGAAGACCACCTTTATTATATAGAAAAAACTAATCATGACCTACTTGATATCTTTTTCTCAGACCCCACTAGGCAGGTGAAGTTAAATGGTTTTCTTTAACAACTTGCTTCCTTTTTCTGTGGCTGGGTTAACTTAATTTTTCCTAAGTTTTCTTTTCTCCTTTTCAATGACTATCAACTTCTCTTAAAGGCCTTGTGTTGCTACTTCTATTTCACAAATAGAAATCGAGGTTATTTATTTATTTATTGAGAGAAAATGCAAGTGGGGGAGGGGCAGAGAGAGAATCCAAGCAGGCTCAACCCTGTCAGTACAGAGCCCCATGTGGGGCTCCAACTCACAAACTGTGAAAGTCAGACAAATCAAGAGTCAGACACTTACCTGACTGAGCCACCTAGGTGCCCCTAGAAATCAAGATATTAAAATTGTACAAGGTGACCTACTAAGTCCTTTTTAGATGAAAATATCTGAATCCATGATGCCATAGGTTTCAGTTTCTGTGACTTCTCTCTCAGATCACTTTCATCCAGAAGCAAGCGGTCTGAGCACGTCACAGCCACTCAGCACAGAGCCACTCAACTTCTCAACAGTTTCACTCTTAGGGAACTTAGTAACACACACGAAACTGTTTCTTTCTTTTTTTAATGTTTATTATGAGAGAGAAAGAGAGCACACACACCTGGGAGAGGGCCAGAGAGAGAGGAGACAGAATCCAAGCAGGCTCTGCAACTGTCAGTACAGAGCCTGACGTGGGTTTGGAACCATGAACCATGAGATCATGACCTAATCCAAAATCAAGTCAGATGCTTAATGGACTCAGCCACCCAGGCACCCCAACACTTACAAAACTCTTGAACTTCAGTTGAAATAGATACATTGGACAAAGTTAACCCCCAAAAAAACATGAAGATTTGGAAGAACTTCAATCACCACCTAATTGAAGTCCATTTTTTTCAATCATTTTTCAGATGAATTTCAGTAACTGCGCCAAAGCTGCACAGCTATTTAGCCAAGAGTAGATTCCAAGTGTTCTTGTTGCTATAGTTCACTCAGCCAACCGTGTTAATTCTGTGCGTTACTATAAAGAAAAGTGTAGCAAGATCAAATCACTTTCAGTAATAACAAAGGCCTTCCCACCATGATGTATCGGTATGGTCCCTCAATAGCCCTTCTATTGATTTTCAGATCAAAGGGCCCAACCATAATTTTTACGTTTGGTTACCTGTCTGGGTGGTTGACTGTCAGCAAAACAAGTCTGGCAGTTTGGAACCTCGTTTTAGATTTTAAATGCCACCTCACTGTTTGCCACAAATAAAGCACCTTGGGAATAGGAATCTGAGGCTGGAATCAAGGGAAAGTGGCACACGTGGAGTGAGACTGGTATCATTCTGACATTTAAAAGCTCTTCAGCAAGGTGGGGCACCGGGGTGGCTCAGTCGGTGAAGCATCCAACTTCGGCTTGGGTCATGAGCTCACAATTCGTGGGTTCGAGCCCCGCATTGGGCTCTGTGCCGACAGCTCAGAGCCTAGAGCCTGCTTCAGATTCTGTGTCTCCCTCTCTCTCTCTGCCCTTCCCCTACTTGTGTTCTCTCTCTCTTTCTCTCTATCTCTCTTTCTCTCAAATAACATTTTTTTTAAATGTTAAAGCTCTTCAGCAAGGTGATTTCAGTTTTTGCATTCAGCAAGCAGAATTTCCTGTGACCATTGCTGGCCCTGTTTCCTAAATGTCTCCTTGCTAATCCGCAGGGTAGCTTTTATATGGTCTGCTACACACTAGCTCAACAGTTCTTTCATCGAGTAACAAGTAACTAAAGTATCCATCCACAGCAGAAGACTAAATGTAGGGGAATGGCAGTAATAATAGCATGGAGAGAGGAACAGGAAGCAGCCGGGGTCAGAGGTGGTGAGATTTCAAGGTTGTTTCTGGCCCTTGATCTGGTGTGCGCTGTTTGTTTTGCCAGAGGCCAGGCGGACCCAGCAACGTCCTGCGAGATGCGTGTCTCGTCGCTAATATTCTGGACCCTAGAATCAAACAGGAAATCATCAAAAAGTTTATTAAACAACATCTGTCAGAATATCTAGTACTTTTTCAAGAAAACCAAGATGTAAGTATTAACCAAACAAAATCAGCTGTTACATTTGAATTTTATTGAAAATTAATTGCTCTCTCGAGTCTGCCTTGAAATGGTGGTGGTTGAACTGTGAGGGGCAGGCCGTACAGTTCAGTGGTTCTTAACCGTTTTGGGGGTCACTGAACCTTTGGAGAAATTAATGGGAGCAACACATCCTCTCCCCAGAAAAACGTACCCACGCATAAAACTTTGCATGCGGTTCCAGGAGATTTACAGGCCCCTGAAGTCTAATCAGAGACCAAGTTAAGTATCCCCGATCAAGTGTAAAAGTAGCCCAGAGTCTTTAACACTGTGAGACATAAAGAGACTGGTTTTTTCTTGGTTCTGTGTTTCTGCGGGTTTCCTTAAACTGCCGACACTGCTTCTGAGCGCGGGGTGGCTTGTGTCCCCTCACTTCCCAATAAGGTCGCCTGGCTGGACAAAATCGACAGACGCTATGCCTGGATAAAGCGCCAGCTCGTGGACTACGAGGAGAAGTATGGCCGCATGTTCCCACGTGAGTGGTACATGACCGAGAGGATTGCAGTCGAATTCTGCCACGTCACAAGGTAGATTCCGCCTCTCCCGGGTTGGCTGTTACTTGAAATCAATTGAAGTTGGTCAGTTGAAATCAGCCCCCTGGTTTCTAGGGCTTCCGTGTTGCCTCATGGATCAGGTACCACTTCCACCTTGTGTTGTCGTTGTTTGAAAGTCACCATTTTAATGGGAACTTTTCCTGTGCTGGACTCTCTCTCCCTTTAGAAGACCCTTTTCCTGGTGACCGTCACATTTGACATCCCCAGAACCAACCCTGCACTCCAGCTGCGGCTGTATTCTAACTTGTGCAACTTCAGAGTTCCAAACCTAGAGGAGAGAGCATGTGTGTGGAGGAAGGGGGAAACTTCTAGGAAGAAAGGGAAGAGTACATGAGAGCCCTGGACTAATAGCCTGTAGCCCAGGCTACAGTAATTTATGTATCACACAGCAGCTGCAGCTGCTCCTGTCTTTGCTCTAGCACTTTCCTTTGGCCTAACCCTTGCCTCGAACAGCTTGCCTTTTCCAGTTAACCTGCTTAAGGCTCATCAGCCAGGTTTCCCTGTGTCATTCTTCTCCCCACATTTTCTCCTGTGTCTCTATCACATATACTAGCAGACAGTGGATCTATCAGTCATCAGTTTGCTTTTCTGACTTGTCGCATAGGTAGTTCTGTAGGGTCAGGGCTAGCGTCTACCTCACTGGCATAGTAGACACTCAGGAAATATTTATTCAACAAATGTCCTGTCCCTAATTCAGTGTTTTCATAATCTTTGGATAGTTTATAGTATCAGCATCTGAATGTTCTAAGCATCCTGAAGACCTTCTCTCATTCATCCTGTCTGTAGTTCCTTTGAACGTAGCCCAGGGCCAGATAGCATGTTTATATTAAAAAATTAAAACCCAAGAGGGTTGGATCTGTGTGTCCATGAGAAAGGTAAAGCTATAATCCAAATTTTTTATTCTCTGTTTGCAGCTCTACCACAACAATGGCACCACCCGCTAACTGGGTTTTATTGGTTATCTATGCCCTTATCACAGTGCACAATTACATTAATTCCAGGCTAATTAAAAAAAAAAAGTCTCATGTCTAAGCATAACTCAACCACTTTAGAATAATTTATGGTAGGCACCTTTCTTAAAGTCATAGATTACAATCAAGTTGTATGTTTTAAACACATGGGGGGGGATTTCTTAAGGGATTTTGTCTGTTGGTTTCATTTTTTTAATAGATTTTATTTTTTAGAGTAATTTTAGGATCACAGCAAAATCGAGAGGAAGATCTAGAGGTTTCCCATATGCTCCTGCCCCTGCACATGCTTAACCCCCCCTTGCCCGTATCCCCCACCAAAACGTACATTTGTTAGAACTGACGGACCTACGCTGACACATGGCCACCACCCCGAGTCCACACTTTACCTTGGGGTTCACTCCTGGGTTGTACATTCTGTGTGGCTTTTGTTTTCAGAAGCACATTTGTTGCCATAGGTTTAGGATAACCTTTTAATGTTGATCCAAGGACAGTTGTGGTTGTCACTTTCTAAGTCCTGATTAGCAAAGAAAGCAAATTCCTTGACAAATTGGTCACCAATTCTCTTCAGCCTCCAGTTCAGTGACTTGCAAACCAACTCTGTGAAAAATGAAGCCTGCAGGAAAGTGGAAGGGCGCTAAAGCCACAAATCTGTGGTGGCAGCCAGTGCCGGTGTCGCTGCTGTTGCTGCCAGGGTCTCAGTGTTGGAATTTTGGCCACAGGCCTACAGATACGTGATTTTCAAGTAATCTCAGAGCCCCTTTGTCTGATTCTGCCATTTTCGTGTACGGGAAGATGATCACAGCCCGGGACTCAGTAAAGGCTCTCCGGCCACTGCCCCCTTACGGCTCCCGCTCTGAAGCAGCCGTGGAGTGCCACTGCAGCCTCGAGGGTGGGGCCACTGCAGTGTGGCTGTGTCACTGTTCACACGGCAGTGCTGGTCTCTCACGTGTGTCTCCAGGGCTCTTGCTTTCTGGTTGAAGAGATGGTTATTGAGCTGTTTGGAAGAGGGCGCTTTGTAATCCAGTAATTAATGACCTGTGACCTTGTACTAAATACATGCATTTTTGTAAAATACTAAATGCTTTGTAGATATTATTAACAAATTATGGGAAAATGTAAAAACCGTTCTAACCGTGTAAACAAATTGATCTCCTTAAATTCTTGATTTATTTTTTGACTAGTGGATAGTTTCACCTGAAAAATTCTTATTTAGAATATGTATTTCTGCTCCCCAAGCATTAAGCTTAGTTGGTAACAGACCTCAGGATTTGGAATGACCACATACTTTCTGTTTTATAATAGAATCTACAACCATTTACCTTATCCTGTCTCGAATGATCTGTTCTTTTGACAGCAGTCTTATCTCTGTATTTTGAAGGACAGAACTCGCCAAAATTATGCGTACCAGAGCCAAGGAAATTGAAGTGAAATTGCTTCTTTTTGCAATTCAGAGAACAACTAACTTTGAGGGGTTTCTCGCAAAGCGCTTCTCCGGGTGCACGCTGACGGATGGAGCTCTGGTAGGACTTTCCTGAGGGAGGCTGGGGCGTGGACTCGGGGCTGTGTGCTTGGGCTTCGCTTGAGTCTTTCCTCCGGAGCTTGCACCCGGCGGCTCCAGTGCTCGATCCCCCATTCCAGATATTTCACTAAACTCACGTGAGTGTGACACAGAGCACTCTGTGGATTTGGTGTTCCCTACTGTGCGGGACTTCACGTCTTTAGACTGTTCTGTTATCATTTTACAATGTTTTGCCCCATTTTGCAGACTAATAATTTTGTGAGTCATAGAGGCCTCACTAATTCACTCACAAAATACTGTGTTACTTTATCAGCTGTTGAGTTTTATTACACTTAGGGTATGTTTTTACTTTAGAGTTTGTTTTCTTGTTTTCTTTTTTTAAATGTTTGTTTATTTTTGAGAGACAGAGATAATGTGGGGGAGGAGTAGAGAGAGAGGGAGACGCAGAATCGGAAGCAGGTTCCAGGCTCCAAGCTGTCAGCACAGAGCCCTATGCAAGGCCTGAACTCATGAACCATGTGATCATGACCTGAGCTAAAGTCAGATGCTTAACCAACTGAGACACCCAGGTGCCCATAGAGTTTGTTTTCTTAATGCCTATGGTGAGCAAACCAGGTCACTGTGTCTCTATAAACCTGAAAGCCAAGTATACAAATCCACGTGTCAGAGAACCATTAAGTGATAAAAACACAAAGGCATGCACACAGCCCACTTGGGAAGGTGGAATGTGGTGGTGTTAGTTAACACCACTCAGTGTCTGTGTAACCATTGTATAAAACCCACTGGAAACCCAGCCTCCTTGCCGACACGTCAGTGTGCTTTCTTCAGATTTCCTATCCATGAAGAAACCAAATTGTTATGTTTTAAGTAATTTCTGTTCACATTGTTACACACATGCACATGGACTTTGAGCTCCTTGCATGCAGAGATCATGGTTGATTCATCTCTGTTCCCTAGTCATGCAAAAAGCACACAGACCCTGTGCATACAGGCAGGACTGAGGAGGGAAGGAAAAAAGGAAGGAGGGAGGAAGAAACCAAAGTTGAAAGAGTCCTGCCTCTTAACTTCCTTTAAAACTGGTAACAACAGGGGCGCCTGGGTGGCTCAGTCGGTTAAGCGTCCGACTTCGGCTCAGGTCATGATCTCACAGTTTGTGGGTTTGAGCCCCGCATCAGGCTCTGTGCTGACAACCCAGAGCCTGGAGCCTGTTTCAGATTCTGTGTCTCCCTCTCTCTCTGCCCCTCTCCCACTCGTGCTCTGTCTCTCTCTCAAAAATAAACAAACTATTTAAAAAAATTTAAAACTGGTAGCAACAGAAAAGTGATGTGACTTGGTAGGAAGTCCCTTGGGGCAAAAAGTCAAGAGACACTTGTGATCCAGTCCAGACTCTGCTAGAATTCAGTGAGCAACCTTCCTTGTTAAACGAAAAGAAGAAACTGTCCTTCAATAAGACAGTGCTAGGGGAAATAAACAAGACATCAAATACAGAAGCTGCAAGGAAAAGTACTAAAAGATTTCACAACTTAAAAACAATGAAAGAGACCATTAACATAATTAAGGGATAAACAACAAAGTAGGAAATAAAATACAGTTTAAGCTATAAGGCAAATGATCAATATCCAGAATAAAAGAATTCTTCAAAATCAGTAAGAAAAAGGCAAGTAACCGGTTAGAAAAATGAGTACAGAGCCTAGCAGGAAACTCACTGAAGAAATAGCTGGCCAGTAAACTTGAAAAAAAATCGAAGAGGATACTAATTTTCTTATATCAGGTTGGCAGAAATGTTAACAGACTAACAGCACAGGGTTTCAGTGGCCAGTATGCAAATCAGTGCAGCCTTCCTGGAGAGCCTGTCGTTATTATGTTATCAAAAATTTAAATGCGCATGTAAGGTCTATAAAAAAAATCCATAGCCTTAAAAGGGGGGAAAAGTGGAGGTTTCTATAATGTTTGTTGAACAATGATTAAATAAGATATACTATCGCCATACTGTGGAATAGCGGTAGAATGGGGGCTCGATCCAGATGTGCTGTGGAAGAGAAACCCCTCACACATATTGTCAGGTGGAAGATGGAGGCTGCAGCCCAGTACACATGGTGTAATTCCTCTCAAGGTCAAACACAAAAAGCATGCTTACATATGTAAATGTGTAAGAAGGAGGGTCTAGACCTGACAATAGTGGCTGTCCCTGGGGAAGCAAGTTGGAGTGACTATGTGTGAAGAGACAAAGAGGTTTTTTGTTGTTGTTTTTTCCTTTACTCTGGTATTTTGTTTGAATTTTTCTTATGCAAATTCATTTACACAATTAAAAAAATACCTTTTCTATTTACCTGTTTTAAACAAAGTTCTTTTTCAGCTTTTTTAAATGAGGGAGATGAACCGAAACAGTGACTGCGAACTGTTTGTCTTACATTTTTTAATTCTTTAATTCTTTAATTCTTCAAATTCTGACATGGAACCTGCAGAGAATAACAGCTGACATTTCTTGGACGTGCACCACGCGCCCTTGCCGTGCTAGGTGTGGCTGCCAGCAGTGGTCACTTTGCCTCATGGGCCGTGGGGGAGACATGCTCTCTTCCCTTAAAACCTACCGGTGGTCGCACCGCTAATGTAACTGCAGAAAACAGCTGCTCTGACCCAGGAAAGTAAGAGCGGAGACTGGGCCTGGGGTACGGTTCACCTGTTCACCTTCCACCTCCACTGGCTTCTGGGGCCCCCACTCTTTCAGTCCCCAAATCCTGGGGCTTCAGTAAAATCCCCTCCTTGCCTCCTTGTTAGACCTGCCTCAGAGTAAGTACATCAGGAGCTGGTCCCTGGGTGCCTGGGTGGCTTAGTCGGTCGAGCGACCAACTTCAGATCAGGTCATGATCTCACAGTTCGTAAGTTCAAGCCCTGCATTGCAACACTCATTTTTTTTATTTTTAGGGTTTTTTTTTTTTTAGATTTTTGGGGGGATAGCACCTGGGTCGTTCTATTGGTTAAGCATACAGCTCTTGGTTTTAGCTCAGGTCATGATCTCGCAGTTCATGGGTTCAAGCCGTACATCTGCCTGTGCTAAGAGCACAGAGCCTGCTTGGTATTCTCTCCCCACTCTCTCTGCCCCTCCCCTACTCACGCACATTCCCCCTCTCTCTCTCTCAAAATAAACAAATAAGCTTTTAAAAATATAAATTAATTTTTAAAAAAGATTTTTTTAAATAACCTCTACACCCAACATGGGACTTGAACTTACACCCCCAAGATCAAGAGTCGCCTGTTCTGCCAGCTGAGCGAACCAGGTGCCCGTGCAGCACTCAGTTTTAAGGCTAGACATTAAGGCCCTACCTACTTAGGGAAATAAAATACAAGGAACCATAGAACACTCTTTCCTTACTTAAAAAATAAAGACACACATGTATTCTCCTCCCTGAGCTGTCTTGGGTTTTGGGAAATCTTTTGTGGTCATAAGCTTGGGGGACGCTTGTCTCTCAGGGCAGCATGGTCCCTCTCCACTGTCTAGGCTTCTGGATTGCAGCCTTCTGTCTCCTGGCAGGTGCTGTGCTCCGTGGGGTTGGTCATGGTCAGGTGGGAACACTTGAACCTTCTTTTTTTTTAACCAATTTCTTTCTATTTTTGTTTTCTATTTTGGAAAATTTCTGGCATAATTGATTTGTAACTTTCTCCAATTGTTTAGTTGTTGCTTCTTCTCCTGTCAAGTTTGCAAAGAGTTTCAGGTTACAAATCCTTGGCCAGAAAGTCCTGCTGAAACCTAAGCTCTTTATTCATCCCTCTCGTCGCCAGTGGTTTTTTCCACAGACTTCTCCAAACCATTCAACTCCTTAGAGTCAGACTCAACCCTGGACCGTTCTTTGTCCCAGTCATCATGTCCCAGCAGCCATTCTGCATTCCAGGTCCTGACAGCGGCTGCTCCATCACCTTTAAGGATTTTCCCTTAAAGGTTAGTTTCTAGAAAAGGCACCCTAACTCCTGTGGCCTCCTCAGCAATGCAGGCTGGGCCTTAGAGAATCGGTTCCTTGCAGCCCTGCCTTGGGAATATGTAAATATTGTGCTTCTCACTGTAGGCCAAGTTCACCCCCATCTAGATGTGAGGCATCCCACCTGAAGACTTGTTTCCTTACCCCCTCCCTGAGCTGTCTTGCGTTTTGGAAAATTTTTTGTGGTCACCATTATATTTCAGGGCATCAGAATAAACTACAAAATAAACCCAGGTATATCTTGATACCCTATACTGTATGCCAATTTCATAGAAACTCCGTGAATTCCTTGCAAAGTTATGAGACACATCAGTCAGCCAAGGAGTCAAGTTGACCGAAGACCCTCCCAGGCCCCTTCTCACTGTGTTATTCAGACCCTTGCGGACTGATTAACCAGTAGGGTGAGCCGTAGCGGCGGTGAGCTCACCTGGAAGGACCTGTCAAAGTCCAGCTCCTCTAACTGAGCCGTGTGATATGTCATCTTCGGCTCTTTTTTGACAGATGCCACTTTGACATCCATTAGAGATGTAGACTCAAAGAACCTTAAGGACAGGGCTCCTCTTGTTTTACGGTACTAGCCCTATCATGACATCCTATAATTTACTGGAGGTGAGATACCGTTGCTTTTTGCTAATTGCCTAACCTCCTGGTCCTTAAGAGAGATTCAAAATACTCCATAAATTAAAATGCCTTGAAATTAAAAGCAAATGTCTGGATGTGATTTAACTCTACATGCTCCACAATCTATAAAGAACTTGTCAAACTCAACACCCCAAAAAAAAATCCAGTGAAGAAATGGGTAAAAGACATGAATGGACAAGAAGACACCCAGATGGCTAACAGATGCATGAAAAGATGCTTAACATCACTCATCATCAGGGAAATACAAATCAGAACCACAATGAGATACCACCTCACACCCATCAGAATTGCTAAAATTAACAACTCAGGAAACAACAGATATTGGCGAGGATGCGAAGAAGGGGGAACACTTTGCACTGCTGGTGGGAATGCAAACTGGTGCGGCTGCTCTGGGGAACAGTGGAGGTTCCTAAAAAAATTATAAATAGAGCTACCCTAGGACCCAGCAATTGCACTACTAGATATTTATCCAGAGGATACAGAAATGCTGATTCAGAGGGGCACATGCACCCCAGTATATATAGCAGTGCTATCAACAATACCAAATTATGAGAAGAGCCCAAATGTCCATCGACAGATGAATGGATAAAGAAGATGTGGTGTATATATACACAATGGAATATTACTCGGCGATCAAAAAGAATGAAATCTTGCCATCTGCAATAACGTGGATGAAACTAGAATGTATCATGCCAAGCAAAATAAGTAACAGAAAGACAAATACTATATATAACTGCATTTATATGTGGAATTTAAGAAACAAAAAAGATGAACATAGGGAAAGGAAGGAAAAATAAGATAGAAACAGAGATGGAGGCAAACCATAAGAGACTCTTAAATACAGAGAACAAACAGGGTTGCTGCAGGGGAGGTGGGTGGGGGAATAGGCTAAATGGGTGATGGGCATTAAGGAGGGCACTTGTTGGGCTGAACACTGGGTGTTATATGTCAGTGATGAATCACTAAATTCTACTCCTGAAACCATGATTACACTATATGTTAACTAGAATTAAAAAAAAAACCATACCAACATACATTATTAGTGACTCAATGATTAGATTCAAGGTAAACATCTGTAGCCTCTACGAAAGCAAAGTAGATTGGGTTAAGTTTTCATAACTGTCACGAATTTGAGAGTTTTTTAAAATAAAATTAAAATTTTTAATAAAATTAAAAAATTCCCCATTGCATGGGTTGACTTTTAAATAGAATCATCCTTTGGCTTATAGGGGTCATTTTAATATAGATTTATACTTGCCCAGTATTTTTTTTAATGTTTTATTTATTTTTGAGAGAGACAGAGACAGTGTGAGCAGGGGAGGGTCAGAGAGAGAGGGAGACACAGAATCCGAAGCAGGCTCCAGGCTACGAGCCAGCTGTCAGCACAGAGCCTGATGCGGGGCTTGAACCCATGAACTGTGAGATCATGACCTGAGCCAAAGTCGGCTGCTTAACCGACTGAGCCACCCAAGTGCCCCGTGAATTACATGATAAATATACAACCTGTAGGTGTGATTTTTAATCATGCAGCTTAAACATCAGAGTGTTCGCGAAAGGCTCACTCCATAAGAAAGCCCGCGCGGAGCAGCTTGGCCTCTGCCTCAGTCCCCAGCACCCTAGCACCTGCGTTGGCGGCAGTGCACGTGAAGGAGGGCAGGGTCTCGGCAGTTCTGCCTCGGCACAAGGACTTTGGTCCTGAACAAGGAGATAACTCTCCTCTGATGTTTCAAAATATTTTATAAATTTGATGCTAAAGGACTGCATTCCTTTATTGAGTAACATCCTTAGAGGAGATTATCTTGTTTGTTTCTGAGAAGAAAGTAATACATGGCCAAGATAGAAAATGTAGAAATTATAGCAAGAATGGACAAGGAAAAAAAGTCACATGTTTTCCCTTCACTCAGAGATAAAGATTTGGGGTTCATTTTATACAGTTGAAATTGCAACTTTAAAATATATTTTTAAATTGAAATAAAATTCATATAACAAAATTTCACATAATACATTTTAAAGTGTATAGTTCAGTTGTTTTTAGTATATTTATAAGATTCTGCCAGCTTCCCAGCTATCCAATTCCAGGACATTTCCATTGTCCCCAAAAGAACCCTGCCCCACGGCAGCAGCCACTTCCGATTTCCTCCTTCCGCCTACTGCCAGCCCCAGGGAGTCAATAATCTATTTTCTGTCTTTAGGGATTTGCCTATTCTGGATAGTTCACATAAATGGAATCTTATAACATGTGGCCTTCTGTGCCTGGCTTTCTTGACTCAGCATAGCATTTTTAAGAGAGTCATCCATTGGGTAGCATGTATCAGTATTTAAGTCCTTTTATTTTTTAATGATTTTTTTTTCTTAAGTTATATGTTCATTTTGAGGGAGCAAGTGAGAGCGGGGGAGGAGCAGAGAGAGAATCCCAAGCAGGCTCTACCCTCAGCACAGAGCCTGACTCAGGGCTGTATCCCACGAACCGTGAGATCATGATCTGAGCTGAGATAAAAAATTGGCCGCTTAACCCACACGCCACCCAGGCGCCCTTCAGTCCTTTTCATGGCTGAATCATGTTCCGTTGCTTGGGTATACACTTCAAGTCATTTATCAGTTAATAGACATTTGAATTGTTTCCACTTTTTGACTGTTCCGTTGCTATGAACATTCATGGGCCATTTCTTGTGTAAATATGTTATCAGTTCTCTTGGAGAACTCCTGGAGTGGAATTGCTGGGTTACTTGGTAACTCTATGTTTAACTTTTTTGAGGACCCATCATTGTTTTCCCCAGCAGGTGCACCATTTTATATTCTCACCACTTACCTAGGGAGGTTTTGATTTTCCCATATTTTTGCCAGTAGTCACTATTTTGTTTGTTTGGTTTTTTAAAAATTATTACAGCCATCCATGAATGTAAAGTGGTATCTCACTGTGGCTTTGATGTGCATTTTCCGAGTGACTGATAACACTGAACATCTTCTACATGTGTTTCTTGGACACCTTCTTTAGAAAAATGTCTATTCGAGTCCTTTGCCCATTTTTTTAGTTGGGTTGTTTGTCTTTTTATTGTCAAGTTGCGGGAGGGTTCCAAAATGATATTTTCTAGATATGTTCTGTCATAATCAGCGGCACGGTTTGTAAATCTTTTCTCCCATTCTGTGGATTGTCTTTTCACTTTTTTGATAGTGTCCTTTGATAAACAGAAGTTTTCCATTTTGATGAGATCCCACTTTTCTCGTTTTTTTTCTTTTGTTCTTTGAGTTTTGGTGTCATCCCCAAGGTCACATTTACCTGTGCTTCATTCTAAGGGTTTTATAGTCTTAGTTCTTATCTGTAGATCTTTGATCCATATTGAGTTTGTTTTTATATAGGATGTATAAATACAATTTTTAAATGTTTATTTATTTGAGAGAGAGAGTGTGTGTGCATGCAAGCACACGTCTGTGCACTGTCAGCACCGAGCCTGATTTCGAGCTTAATCCCACAAATCATGAGATTGTGACCTGAGTGGAAATCAAGAGTGGGGCGTCTAACCAGCTGAGCCGCCCAGGCGCCGTGATGTGTGAATACAATGTAAAGCTTACTTTTCTTCTAATGTCATATCTCAAGTGCCGTCTCTATCAGTATATATAATATTTTGTGATATAGATGGTCCAGAATTTCCCTAACTGTCCTTTTTTTGTTAGATCCTTAAATACTTGTCATTTTTTCGTTATTATAAATAAGGCCACAGTGAATACATATTTGTTCACATTGGAGATTATTTTCTTATGATACAAGTTTGTCGTAGCCCGGAGGCCGGTCCGCCCCGTCCGCTTCCACCCCAGGCTGGGACGGCACCCGCGGGCGCCGCGGTGCGCTAGCTCGCCAGGTCTAGGGGCGCTCGTCCCCGGCTTTGAGCGCGCCGCCTCCGTCGCGGGTCCTCCTGAGGGAGGGAGAGAAAAAGGGCAGGAGAGAGAGGGAGACGCAGAGAGTAAAGACACAACTCAGTGGTTTTCGATCAGGCGAAAGAGAGAGCTTTATTCAGAAAACTGTCTTTTATAAAGGTTTCAAGGCAGGAAAACAAAGCAGCTGACCAAGGTCAGTTACCAGGTAAACAGAGTCAAATGAATATCAAAAGAAACGCCCAGATTTACCTCAGCAATGCTGGGAAGGGGGGAGATAGCACTGAATAATCCAAAATACGGTTTTGATCTTTTGTGCACCTTGGCCACTCCAGTCTGGCCCAGCATGACAGACGCCAAAGTTATTTTGACCAGGAAATGGCAGTCTCCAGCCTCTAGATGCAAATCTTGTTTGCTGGTTCACTCTCCGGAGAGTGATAATCCTTGCCTGAGGCAGACAGAAAACTTGGTGGCCCGACACAAGTTGAATGATTGCAGGGCCCAAAATGTAGGATTATTTTCAAATTTAAGATAGCCTCTGGGTTTTTAATTTTTTTTTTAATGTTTATTTACTTACTTTTAAGAGAGAGAGGACAAGTGGGGGAGGGACACAGAGAAAGAGGGAGACACAGAATCCGCAGCAAGACAGCCTCTGTTTTAAACTGCTTTCGGTATTCTTGTCTCTTGTGAATGCACCTGCTTAGTTTCCCAGCAGAGTCTTGATGTTAGTGATAGTTTGTTAAAATTCAGAAGAAATAGTTACTCTGTTTTCATGCAATTCATTGTGCTAAAGTACTGATGCCTGGTGTAAATGAGTAACTGCCAGATGAAAAAAAAAAAAGGCAAAGCAATCTGAGAAATTTTTTTTAGAGTAAAACATGCTTCCCTTCCAAGGTACACACTCAAGAGATTGGAAAATTCTCCTGTATTCTTACAAACACTTGTGTGCGAATGCTCATGGCAGCACTATTTACAATAGCCAATAAGTAGAAACAACCCAAATGTCTATTAATAGACAAATGGATAAGCAAATATGGCAAATCCATACAGTGGAACATTATTCAGGGGGAAAAAAAGACTGAAATACTGACCCATATTATAGGATTAATCTCAGAAACACTGTACCAAGTGAAAGAAGTCAGACCCAAAAGGCCACATGTTATAGGATTCCATTTATACGAAATGTCCGGAATAGGCAAATTCATAGACATAGTCAGTAGACTAGGATTGCCAGGGAGCGGGGAAGAGGAGGAGTGGAAATGATAGCTAATGGTTATGGGGCCTCCTTTGGGGTAAAAAGGGTTCTGGGACTAAATAGTGGTGATGGTGGCACAGCCTTGTGAAAATATGGAAAATCTCTGAACTGTAAATCACCAAAAGTGGTGAATTTTATGTTAATTATATATCACGATTTCAAAATACTAAGCGTTTGAGAAAATACTGAATTTATTTAAAAATCATCTTCACTCTTCAAGTAATTTGTCTACCAAAAAAAGAAGAGAGAAATAGCTTGTTAAAGTTCAAACAGAATAAAGTATTTTAAAAGGACAACCTCTTCCTTCTTAATTACGCTAAATCTCTCTTCCCAGAGATGTCCACTGTTTAATAGTTTGGGGTATATTTTGAGACCCTCCTGCACATGCACACACGCGCGTGCACACGCACACACACACACACACAGGTTTTTGTTTTGTTTTGTTTACAGAAAATAGAAAATGTTGCCCATGTGTCTGAAGAGGATTTTTTTAAATGAGTGTTTCCATCCGATCAGGATTTATTGACAAAGGTTTGCGAGGTCTCTGTTTGTGCCAAGCCTTAGGAAAAGATGAAAAATTGAATCAGACAGGTGCCTGTGGTCTAGTGGGGAAAGGAGCCTGTGTGTAACTGTCCCGGTGTAGGATGGGAGTGCGGTGGACCAAGAGAGGTCCCAGGGATACTAAAGCAGGTGTGCGGAGCTCTCTGTTTACAGGTCTGCCATTTGGAGCCTCTAGGCCGTCTCTTTAAGGACAAATCAGGAGTTGGGCTGGAATATAGTATTTATGGAATAAAAAATGTAGAAATTGTGGAACTTTCATCTTAAAATTGAAAGCTTTCTCCTCCAGAGAGAGGAAAGAGATTAGTCTTAAATTTCAGAGTTCCTTCTCTGATAATTTGAAGGGACCTGCTAGGGCCTCAGAAAAGGATTTGTGCAGGCGGACTCAGATACGAATATCCTACCGGCTAAAGCCAGGTTCTCTCTTCCCAGTAGTAAATTAGACAGGTTGGCCGGCCTGCAGACCTCATTGTTTTGGAGGTGTTGGGAATCCCGTGTGGTTTAGTTAGGAGGAATTAACTTTCAATCTGAAGGCTTTTCCTTTCCTGTATGGACTTGAAATCAACAGTGGTCATGGCAAAAAGAATGGATTCTTTTAACATTGGAATTCTTTATGGCCTACGACAGCTGCAAAGCAGAAACGAGAAGCGAGAAGTGTGGTGTGGTGGTTCTGACAACAGGGCTCAGGTCTAGAAGGCTCCATTGTGCTGGTCATTGCTTGCTGCAAAGATGTGTGCTTTCATCATAGCAGATGACTCCCAGCACTAACCACTAACCTTCCAAGCCGCAGGAGTCTGTATCCGCCCCTTTGGGCTTTCTCGAACAACATTTACCCATTGAGGTAATTTACTTTGAGGGCTTCTCTGAAGGCTAGGGAGGAAGGCAGAACCTTGGCCTGCCTGTGCCTTTGTAATTTGATGGGCCCATTATTTTCATTTCCTGGAAACTGCTCAAAGATGTGAGAGTAGGAACAAAATCCTACTTGTGATGAAAAGGAATTCTTTTTTTTTTTAGTTTATTTATTAGGGGAGTGGGGGGAGGGTGAGAGAGAGAGAGAGACAGAGAGAGAGAATGAATGAATGAATCCCAAGCAGGCTCCGCCCTGTCAAAGCCCCAGTGCTGGGCTTCATCTCATGAACTGTGAGATCATAACCTGAGCCAAAATCAAGCCTAACTGACTGATGCCCCCCCCCCCCCCCCCCCCCCCCCCCC